>NC_064615.1:585206995-585510025 GCF_023898315.1 Schistocerca nitens | reverse complement strand
CTACACAACACTTCCGTTTATCCATAGAGAACCTGAAAGAATATACTGGAAAGAGGATTGGGAGTCTATCCTCCAGTAGCTGACCAACTGCTGGTGATGAAGCAGTGCACCGCACTTAGCTGCGTTAACGATCTCACTTCAGCTGATGGTTTAATTTATCACAGACAAATGCTAAGAACTGTAATAACTACCACTGCTCATTACCCGATTCAAGAAAATCCATTAGGTACATAATATTCTGAGACTATTTTATGAAAATGAAATGACAAAGCACGTGTATCAGACAGTCCCAACTACATCATAGAATTTACAATTCAAGGCAGAATAATGGTGTTCAGTGATCATTCTAGCAACACTCCTTTTGCTGACAAATTTTTGTGACGGGCGCTTCAACCTAATTTAGGATTCGGACAGGCTTCCGTCATTCCTCCGTCACCGTAACTCATTAATGTAGGTTACAACTAATACTTATTTATATTTATTTTTGGAATATTTGGATAACGGAATTTCCTAGAGTTCCTCGCCGGCTTGTGCGTTGTATCCCATTTGCCACGATTAGCAACGGAACTTGCTGAGATGCCGAAGAACATTCTTCCTCGTTTCCCTTGCACAATGACCAAGCGAGGTGGCGCAGTCGTTAGCACACTGGACTCGTATTCGGGAGAACGGCGGTTCAAACCCGCGTCCGACCATCCTGATTAAGGTTTCCTGTGATTTCCCTAAATCCCTTGAGTTAAATGCCAGAATGGTTCCTGTGAAAGCGCACGGCCGATTTCCTTCCCCAATCCGATGGGACCAATGATGTGCAATCAACCAACCTACGATTTTGTGTGTGTGCCAAGAAATGAGGAAAGGGACGTTAAGGTTTACAACATTGGGAACCCTCACAAAAGGAAGTGGACTCGCAACAGGTGAGTTCAGAGAGGTTGCCCAGCCTAGGTACGACAGCCCGCTGGCAGCCGGGCGGCCATGCCACAGCACAGTGCTAACTGTGACGTCACTTCGACCTTGGGATTTCCCAGAAGCTGCGGACTGTTGTGAATGGCTAAACTGTGTCAGACGCGTAAAACCAGCCACTGATAGTACGAAGAAGAATGTACGACAAAGAAAACTCATACGCTGTATATGATATTGAAGAGAGAGTCATGTCATTATCAGGTTCTGGAAGAGGACATTAATTTGATGCCAGAAACAAATCAGTGCGAGTCTTAGACAAAGTTACAGACAGTGGAGCACGGTGATTACATAAAACCTGTAAAATTACCAAAGACCTGAATGGTTTTTATTTATGTTTTTTTTTCTTATTTATTTATTGGCTTTCGGAAAGTGCCATTCAGCCATACAAACACTGGAAATGTTTCTATAATGAAATTTCACTTTATAGCGGAGTGTGCGCTGATATGAAACTTCCTGGCAGATTAAAACTTTGTGCCGGACCGAGACTCCAACTCGGGACCTTGCCTTTCGTGGGCAAGTGCTGTACCAAATGACCTACCCAAGCACGCCTCACGCCCCGTCCTCACAGCTTTAATTCCGCCAGTACCTCGCCTCTTACCTTCCAAACTTTACAGAAGCTCTCCTGCGAACCATGCAGAACAAGCACTCCTGGAAGAAAGGATATTGCGGAGATATGGCTTACCCACAGCCTGGGGGATGTTTCTAGAATGAAGTTTCATTCTACAGCGGAGTGTGCGCCGATATGAAACTTCCTGCCAGATTAAAACTGTGTGCCGGACCGAGATTCGAACGCGGGACCTTTGCTTTTCGCGTACTAGTGTTATACCTTTCTTCCAGAAGTGCTAGTCCTGCAGGGTTCGCAGGAGAGCTTCTGTGAAGTTTGGAAGGTAGGAGACGTGGTACTTGCGGAATTACAGCTGTGAGGACGGGGCGTGAGTCGTGCTTGGGTAGCTCAGTTGGTAGAGCACTTGCCCGCGGAAGGCGAAGGTCCCGAGTTCGAGTCTCGGTCCGGGACACAGTTTTAATCTGCCAGGAAGTTTCACAGGATATGTTATTTTACGAAAGATTTTGACAACTCATGACAGTATTTTAAGTCGTACCCAGGTACGATGTGAAATCAGATCAACAAAGGATTTCTTCTACACGAAACAAGTTTTAGAGTCAGACTATACTCAAACGAGTAAAAAGTCGAAAATGAAACACAGGATACACAACATCAATATACTAGCCGTTGGTACATATTTGTGATATTCCCAATTCAGTCACCATGACTGACCATGTATCTAAATTATTAATAAAATGTCTTTGTAATTTCTGTGCGATGTGCTTCAAAAGCTGCGGATGAAGAACTGAATATTTGTCCAAGTCGATAAATACCATATTTAGTGGCTGAACGTTCCACATTCTGCAGATAATCACATGGGATATAGTCAGTTAATTGCGCTTTGGCCTTCCTCTGGCATTCTAGGTACCAGGAGCACTAGAGCAGCAGCGCAGGGAGCTATATCTTGATACTGGCACTGTTGACGAATGCTTATAGCAGCTTATACATTGCTATATCGTTGGATGCTAACAAGATTTGAAGGCTGCTTGTGAACTGATGACCAAGAGCCTGAAGATTACTTGCAAGGGCGTTTATGCGATACGTGTTCTGAGGTCACTGTGTAAATATTTCATATGGGTATTCTTCCTCTCCGCAAACACATAGTCGTGTGGCGCTTAGGACGAGCCGATAGAAGTTCTTTGTTGAATTCCAATGATCAAATGTCAGCAACGCTATAACTATCGTGAAGCCCCTCGATGTTTGTGCCTTATTATAGCACGCTGCTCTTGGAATCGTAGGATGAATTAGTATGTAGTGACTGCCTATGAGGGTCAGGGATTTTCTCTGCCTCGTGATGGCTGGGTGTTGTGTGCTGTCCTTAGGTTAGTTAGGTTTAAGTAGTTCTAAGTTCTAGGGGACTTATGACCACAGCAGTTGAGTCCCATAGTGCTCAGAGCCATTTGAACCATTTTGACTGCCTATGATTCCAGATATCCGCGACCATTCCTCCTGCCACTCTGAGGACAACATTTTTCTGACCACTGGTGTCATATCTGGGAGAGGCAATTTATCGTATTTAATAGTTCCATGCAGAGTTGCTCGCTTTGCTAGGGCAACTACTTGCTCATTACCAGGTATCCCATAGCGGCCTTTCATCCACACAATTGCGATGTTGCAACAGTTCCTCTGCACCCGAAACACGTGGACGATTATTGCTGCAATTATGGGGGTGGCACAACTATAATGACGGTTTCTAATCAGTTGTAAGGCTGACTTAATATCAGAGATGATGTCTATTGTGTCTTATGTGGATGTCTGTACGAACAGAAGGGTGTCCAAAATGGAAACCAGCTCGGCTGTCGTTATAGCTTGTATAGTCCTTGTCGCTTGCTTCGGGTATTTAAGAAGCACTACCAGCTCTTTCACTACACTTGGACACACACGTGTACACCACGCAAGCACCGTGATAGTGAGACAGGAATTCCATTGCCGTTGCGTTGGTTGTGTCCTGGTTTTGAGACGTTTAACTGATCCTGACATCAATCTGCAGAGTCGACATTTCGTATAGGCTGTTGTAATGCGGTAGAAGATGACTTTTCGACACCTGGTGCCTTAATGCCCATATCTCCATGCATTCAGCCATGATGGATGGAATTTTCTTATTTATGCTATAGCTTCCGCACACGGAGTACGATATGTTAACTTCTGGACTGTTTTCATCAAGGGACTCATATTCATCGAAATACAGTCGCAGGAGGAATTTCTTGCGCAGGAACATTTGTCGCAACTTTAACAGTGCTTCAATCGCTTCAACCAGTAATGCGTTCGATGGGGTTGAGACTAATGTTCGAAGGTACTTACGCCTTAGTCAAGTCTACGACCGCACTATCGTGTAATTATTCCGAGAGGAATTTAGCTTTATGTCGGTAACTAACAGTAAAAGTATTTCAGTTGTCCCTTTCCTTTTTCGACATCCAAGTTCCTTTTCCGGGAATAGTATCTTGCTCTTACACCACAATTCTAACCGCTGATTAATATTTTTCCGTTACCTTCGTCGCACACGGTAGAAGGGTAATACGCCTATATGACTCGGGTATATAACATCTCTGTCCCTATTTGTAGATGGGGACGATACATGTTTTTTTAGCAAATCGATACCGATCTATCGTGTCCGTGTAGTATTGTAAATTTTGAGCAGCAGCAGTTTCCCTTTGTGAGGGATGTGTCGTAGCTTTGCGTAGTCAGTATAATCCGTGCTAGGTGCAGAACCCCCCCCCCCCCCCCCCCTTGGGAGAACACAATCTCAGGTTCTCCCAGCAAAAGCGATTGTGAAAAGACGCTGTTCTCCTCTTCATTTTCTGCCTTGTCTTCCGCAGCTCGTGGTCGTGCGGTAGCGTTCTCGCTTCCCACGCCCGGGTTCCCGGGTTCGATTCCCGGCGGGGCCAGGGATTTTCTCTGCCTCGTGATGACTGGGTGTTGTGTGATGTCCTTAGGTTAGTTAGGTTTAAGTAGTTCTAAGTTCTAGGGGACTGATGACCATAGATGTTAAGTCCCATAGTGCTCAGAGCCATTTGAACCATTTGAACCTTGTCTTCCTTGTCCAGTACGTCATGTGGAGCTATCGCACACAAGAACGATTCTAAAGTTCGTCGGACCATGAAAGTGTGTGAAAATCCATTGTCAGACCACTTTTAATGTTCCACATTACATTCCAGATCCTAGTCAATGGACTCTCTTTCCAGACTGCACTGCAAAAATCGTGCGACGATTTCTTTTTCTGTACTTGAATATTTTCTTGGTTGCAGCTTGTGCTTTCTGAAGGGCAAGAAAGTTTGTACCATTAGAAATATTTTTGTTTTGTATTAATGCCTCCCTTCGTTCCTTGACCACTTTCTGAATGTGTGAATGTAGTTTCCTAATGTCCTTTTTGAGGTATTGAGACTTCTACTGCTCCATTGACAAGCGATCTCAATCCCTTATAGTCTCTTTCTGGATAAGAAGTTTAGGTGATCGATTCAAGTTTTGACTTCCAATAATGCTTCGTATAGGTCCAATTGGCTTTGGCTGTGTTCCATTTTCGTCTGATTGCGTGTCTGACAGTCTCTGTAGGTTGTGCGTTTATTATAATTTGAATTGGCAACTGATTCGAACCTAAGGCACAGGTAACACTTTAACACGTTGTTCCGGTAGACGGCGCAAGGGATACTATGCTCAAGTCCACTGCTGTCGGGGCTTTACTTGGTCATACTATTAGCGTGGTTAGTCATCATTCAATACAATAAGGTTTTCCGTATCTAGTACATCCACTAGCATTTTTCCCATCACGTTGGCATTTTTGCACCCCACAGTGCATGGTGGCCATTAAAGTCACCCAGCAGCAAACGAAGTTTTCCGAAGGAGGCAATGATTGTTGCTAACTGTTGTTTGGAAAGCTTGTCGTTAGGTACTTTGTATGCTGAAACTAGTCGGATGGAGGTCCTCGATCCGCAAACGGATACCCACCATTTGCAGTGGGTCATGCTGTGTGCCAGAATTGACAACGGAAAAGTGGATATCTTGTTTTACCTACAACGCTGTTCCGCCGTAGCCATCATCTCTGTCTTCACTAATGACAGAGAAGTCGTGGAGAGCGAACGGTTGGTTCTGTTTTAACCATGTTTCGATGAAGGCACAAACGTCTACTTGACTTTCGAGCAGCAAACGACGAACAATATCTTTGTGTGCCTGGTGCGAGTTTGCTATTCCTTTGGATGGGTTTATGCGCCATTTTGGAATGTAAGGAGTGGGGACACCATATTCTGGACTGACATCCGGATCAAATCTGTTTGTAGTACTGAAGTGGGCCCATTAATGGCCTGCCGGTACAATGCATCATTTATCACTGCCATAATTACACGTAAAATTTTGTTAATGAGGTACTTTCCAACATCACTCTATTGGCTGTGTCTGTGAAATTTTGGTTCATAGGGGTTCGGACCCACTGGAGCAAGAGGAAGGCGGAGTTCTGGTTGGTACAATTGGTTCCCTGCTGCCACAGTCTGGTGGTGTCCTCTATGTTCTACGTCGGCCCAGATAACTAAGTGGTCAGCGCGGCGGTCTGTAACGCCAAGGGGCCGTGTTCGATTCCCGGATGGGTCAGAGATTTTCTCCGCACAGGGAATGGGTGTTGTGTTGTCTTCATTATCATTTCATCATCATCAGTGGAAGACAACGGGAAACCACCACTGGCATCACTTCCCTAGACGGTCATGAGGTTGACCTCTCTGACGAGGCTTCCCCCATGACAAGACCTGCCGTAAGGCAGAACACAAAGTTTTTTCTCTGTTCTACAGAAGGTACGTGTTGTTAAAGGGATAGTTGGGCATTCTGTATTGGAGAAGGAGGCTGTGATATCGGCGGTGAATCCACTGGAGCGACCGTACCTGACGTCTGTGACATTGTCAGCATGACGTGGGTTCAGAATGAGATTTTCACTCTGCAGCGGAGTGTGCGGTGATATGAAACTCCCTGGCAGATTAAAACTGTGTGCCCGACCGAGACTCGAACCCGAGTTCGAGTCTCAGTCGGGCACACAGTTTTAATCTGCCAGGAAGTTTCATGACGTGGGTTGGTTGCTGCAATTCGTAGGTGGCGGTGCTGTTAGTTGCATTGAGATGCTGTTGAGTCCGGAGGGGCGGGAATTCTGTATCCTGCCCTGTAATGTTTGGGGAAGAAGTAACTGCGTTCGCACAAGGCCTGTTTTCAAACATAGCTACCGACCCTCGAAAAAAAAATGGTTCAAATGGCTCTGAGCACTATGGGACTCAACTGCTGAGGTCATTAGTCCCCTAGAACTTAGAACTAGGTAAACCTAACTAACCTAAGGACATCACAAACATCCATGCCCGAGGCAGGATTCGAACCTGCGACCGTAGCGGTCTTGCGGTTCCAGACTGCAGCGCCTTTAACCGCACGGCCACTTCGGCCGGCCACTGACCCTCGAAAGGTAATATTATTGTTGTTGTTGTGGTCTTCAGTCCATATGCAGCTCTCCATGCTACTTTATCCTGTGCAAACTTCTTCATCTCCCAGTACCTACTGCACCCTTCATCCTTCTGAACCTGCTTAGCGTATTCATCTCTTGGCCTCCCTCTACGATTTTTACCCTCCACGATGCCCTCCAATACTAAATTGGTGATCTCTAAATGCCTCAGAACATGTCCAACCAACGTATCCCTTCTTCTAGTCAAGTTGTGCCATAAATTTCTGTTCAGTACCTCCTCATTACTTATGTGATCTACCCATCCGATCTTCAGCATTCTTCTGCAGCGCCACATTTCGAAATCTTCTATTCTCTTCTTGTCTAAACTATTTATCGCCATGTTTGACTTCCATACATGGCCACACTCCATAGAAATACTTTCAGAAACGACTTCCTGACACTTAAATCTATACTCGACGTTTACAAATTTCTTTTCTTCAGAAACGCTTTCCTTGCCATTGCCAGTCTACATTTTATATCCTCTCTACTTCGACCATCATCAGTTACTTTGCTCCCCAAATAGCAAAATTCATCTACTACTGTAAGTGTCTCATTTCCTGATCTAATTCCCTCAGCATCACCCGATTACCATACAGTAAAGCTGCATGCCCTCGGAAAAATTTACGGCTGTAGTTTCCCCTTGCTTTCAGCCCTTCGCAGTACCAGCACAGCAAGGCCGTTTTGGTTAATATTACAAGGCCAGATCAGTCAATCATCCAGACTGTTGCCCTGCAACTACTGAAAAGGCTGCTGCCCCTCTTCAGGAACCACACGTTTGTCTGGCCTCTCAACAGATACCCCTCCGTTGTGGTTGCACCTGCGGTACGGCTATCTGTATCGCTGAGGCGCGCTAGCCTCCCCAGCAACGGCAAGGAACATGCTTCATTGACAGACATAATTTTTTTTATTAAATTGTGTTTAAGTTACGTGGTGCTCTGTGGCCACCGGTACAATTAATACAGGTTGGTTGACTGGCCCTCCCGCAGGCATCACTTCTGTGTGTTCCTACACAGTACGCACATCTTATGTTACTTCTGCACTATTTGCTGCCGTATCCATATCGCAAAAAAATTATAGCACTGCAAGACAGGGGGTGCGTAATGTGCGTATGTATGTTGAAATGCGTCGTGGAAATAAATCAGTTGTGAGTGACAGTAAATTTCTTGTGTCATTCGGTATCAGTAAGGCTCACAGTAAAACCTAACCTAAAAACCTCCTAGTTTTCGATCATCAATTGTAACGTGTAGTACACAAATTTTCGTAAATCAAAGGACTCTCTTACGGATTACAATAAATCAATAAACTGTGACAATATTTTATTACAATGTGTTGGAGGTCACTGTAAGCATCTCTTCCGCATCACCTCGTAAGTGTCAGTGCGTGATGATTAAGTCACTATGCTTTATTCAAGTACCTTACGTGAAGTAATGTTCGAATCTCATCGACTGGTGTATACATCTTGTTTTCCTACCTCTTGGAATGTTGTATGCATTAAATGTAGCGATGCCTGCTAGCCGGCCGCGGTGGCCGAGCGGTTCTAGGCGCTTCAGTCTGGAACCGCGCGTCTACTACGGTCGCAGGTTCGAATCCTGCCTCGGGCATGGATGTGTGTGATGTCTTTAGGTCAGTTAGGTTTGAGTAGTTCTAAGTTCTAGGAGACTAATGACGTCAGATGTTAAGTCCCATAGTGCTCAGAGCCATTTGAACCGTTTGATGCCTGCTAATATGACGAACTGGACAGAGGATGAGATGACGATTGTCAAGTTTTCATGATTTTCTCGCCCATCCGACCACTTATTGTACTCCTCGGATTTTTAATTCGGTAGTTAACGTTTTTATCAAGTTATAATGACACGTCAGTTGAGATTTGAGAAGTAATTCAGGAATATCATATGAGCAACTACTAAAGATAGTTACTTTATAAGCTGTATTGGTTGTTGTTGTTGTTGTTGTGGTCTTCAGTCCTGAGACTGGTTTGATGCAGCTCTCCATGTTACTCTATCCTGTGCAAGCCTCTTCATCTCCCAGTACCTAATGTTGGTTGCAAATAACAATTGAAATTTCAAGTAGTGATCAAAAGTATCCGGACACCTGGCTGAAAATGACTTACAATTTCGTTGCGACCTCCATCGGTAGTGCTGGAATTCAAAATGGTGTTGGCCCACCCTTAGCCTTGATTACAGCTTCCGCTCCCGCAGGCATACGTTCAGTCAGATGTTGGAGTGTTTCTTGGGGAACGGCAACCCATTCTTCAGGGAGTGCTGCACTGAGGAGAGATATCGATGTCGGTCGGTGAGGCGTGGCACGAAGTCGGGGTTCCTAAACGTCCAAAGGTGTTCTATAGGATGCAGGCCAGGACTCTGTGCAGACCAGTCCATTACAGGGATGTTATTGTCGTGTAACCACTCACCCACAGACCGTGCATTGTGTACAGGTGTTCGATCGTGTTGAAAGATGCAATCGCCATCCCCGAATTGCTCTTCAACAGTGGGAAGCAAGAAGGCGCTTAAAACATCAAAGTAAGCCTGTACAAGAACGGAGGACAACACATCATCCAGTCCCAGAGAGGATGAAACCTCCGACCTGGCAGGAATCGAATCCAGGTCCCTCCGCTTAGCAGTCTGCTGACCGTGAAGCTACCGAGGCGGACGTGGCCGGTAAACCAAAATTACGATGGCTGGAAGGAGGAAACTCGCCTAAATCCATTTTCCACGAACAAATATATTGTTTAAACCTATTTTAGTGACTCGCAAGTATAACAACAAAAACAAATGAGCACAAAGAATTGATATATGATCAGTACTGTCTGCTTTTCCATTCGTTTCAAACTAATTACATTCCAATAAGATATTAAGTGGACGCAAAGTACGCGTGACACAGACATCATCTACTTGAATATGAACACCCGGGAATTGTTACATACATACTTTAACTCTTGTGGGCCACTTTTGAAATTGCGTATTTCACAGTCCTATGTACGTTCGTAAACAGTACTTAGTACTTAGGGTGTTGAACGGGGGCCTACAGTGAGTATGGAATCTTTGAAAACATTTAACCCTATGATGACCTACTGTGACGTTAGTGGCCACTCACCATCAGCTGTTTTCATCACCGTTGTAAACACAGCACGCCAGTGACAACCCGACATTACGGGTCATGAGTGTTTACCATTTTTTCCGCTATGTGACGATGACATTTAGGGCTATACAATTTATTTGCTTACTCTGTCAATTTCATGAAGGTAGTAATGTTTGCTTACGTTACAGACTTGCCATCTATATCTCCCTGGTGGGCTAACATATGTTCTGTTATTCTACCACTTCTCCTTCTTAGACTTTGTAACGGTTTCCTTTTTTCGCTGATCCTGCTCGGAATCTTCTTACCTATTTCAGTGCTCTCCTATTTTGATTTTACCACAGTCGACGATTCCCTTTCATACAGACGTACATTCTCAGAAATTCTTTTCTGAACACCATTGCTAAATACTAGCAGATCTGTCTTGGTAAGTACTATTCACTGTGCTTCTGCTAGTGCTTTTTACGTCAGTCTTACTTCGTCGGTCATGCCTTATTTCACTTCTAATGTAACGGAACAGCCGGCCGCTGGTGGCCGAGCGGTTCTGGCGCTACAGTCTGGAACCGCGCGACCGCTACGGTCGCAGGTTCGAATCCTGCCTCGGGCATGGATGTGTGTGTGTTGTCCTTAGGTTAGTTAGGTTTAAGTAGTTCTAAGTTCTAGGGGACTTATGACCTCAGCAGTTGAGTCCCATAGTGCTCAGAGCCATTTGAACCATTTTTTTGTAACGGATCTGCTGCGCTTCTTCTTCTCCTTCGTCCTAAGTTTTTGCCGTACAGCTTATTGCTACAGCTTCTCAACACTGTGGCCTTTGTCTGGTTAACTTTCAGTTTATATAATGCTCTCGGCACACTGCTCATTCGCTCCGAAAGGTAGTGTAATTTTTCCTTACTTTCATTGAAGATACCAGTGTCATCATTGTCTCTTATATCGAAATCCTTTCAAAATATAATTTTAATCTGACTTTTCAAACATTCTTTTAATTTCTTCATTGCTTCTTCGATATAGAGGTTAAACAGCACAGGATAATGACTGCATTCTTTCCTAACGCTCGTGTTGACCAGAGTAACTCAAGCACGTACACAGTCCAACTGGTTCGTAGTCATCCTTTTCACATATATTTGCCCGATTATAGAACTCACAGCTTCCCGATGAATGTTTACACTAAATTTGTGCAATCCATTGTTGTTTACTCACAACTGCGGCAGGCACAATTTTTATTTGTACAACGTTGAAAATATCCAAGTGCAGACACAGTGAAACCAAAGCGATTCGTCCTACTCCTCGCCCGTCTAAAATAGCTGCACATATTGCACAACCAACAATTGGCGTGAAGAGCTAATTTTCTGGTGCGCACGTATGCTGTGAATGTTTAATGTGTGAATTCCGGTAATTGCCGCGATAATAGCAGACTGCGTCCTGGAAAGTGGCAGTCATTTACATTTAATGGTCCAGGCTGACATGGAGTTAAGAGAGAGCCCTTAGTGAGATACCGTCGGCACGCGGCATTGCCTTCCAATAAGAAAGCGAGTCGTCGAAATGGAAAGGAGGGGGCGCCAGTACGCTTGTAGCTGCAGACGCCGGATGCCGCGTTTTCCCCCGAGTCATTTCGACATTCATAGCGAACGGCGGGACATACCTTTTATGAAGGAAAGCGCTTCTTTATCTCTAAGACGTCATTTCCCAAGGCTGCATTACGAGGCGAGGCTGTACTGTGAGAGTACTCGCAGAGAAATCCCAGTCTGGTAGTTCGCAACACCTCAGTATCCGGAGGAAACCCGTGGGCTGGTATACCTGTTACGTCAGGTGCCAGAGACCATTCCGTGTCATTCCATCGAACCAGAACAATGAAAAAGACCTACTGTGAAATGAATGACATCTTATTTGATTTTGTGAAAGAATATAAAAGTATAATCAGAAATTATGTACCCAATTCAGAGAAAGCTATAAACTCGAAATGATGTTTTTCCAACACAGCATATCTTACAATAGTCATATAGGTGTTCTTGCACCACACATTTTTTTAAGCACATTATAAAGTGTTTCTTGTTTATGACATCTGTTGCTCGACTAACTTAATACCACCCTCCAGATCTTCCACATTTCTGCGAATCTTATCATCACTAGTAATGTACTCCATCCACCATCCGTGATAAATCGTCTTACTTTTTGTTTTTGTTTATTTATTTATTTGCCCTTGTCAGCTAACGTCCATTTATCCAGCTAAAACGTAAATAATGGCCTATAATAGAAACCATAAATTGACGAAGTAGTACTGATACAAGTAAAGGGAACAGCCTGGCTAAGAACACTAATAATGCGTTAAGGGTGACCCGGATGAAATACGAGTATCAACGACACACACACACAAGTGTGAGTTTTGTGGAGTCCTGCAGCGCCATGACCAACCCTGGATATATACTGCTGTGAGCCCTGTGAATACTGACTTGGGCAGGCTGCTGCTGACTAAACGAAATATCGTATGAGTGCAGAACCAATTGCTACAATTGGGAGATGGGGAAGTACGAGACATGCCGTACACCTGAATATGAGAGGGAAAGATAGTTTGGCTGAGCATCTTGCAGATATTAAATGGGGGGAGGGGGGGGGGGGGGGGAGAACACCATCACACATAGCAGGATCTCTGTGATTACTGGTAGTCTAGTGTCTGCTGATTGTGCAACCCCTTCTGAGGCGGCGTTGTCTCGCGTCGTGATGTCCAACATGTTTCCCACGTCTGTTCTACGTACAGGTATGTCAGTTTCACTTTCGATAACCCAAGCAGCAAGTGCAGTCCAGCTGAATAGAGATACACGACTGGTTGGCGGACGTGATCACGGCTACTACAGATCATTTGCGTACTCTGATTCGGACCTACATGTGTATTTTGTTAAATTTCTTGACGTACTTCAGGCTGACTGGATACTATTGCGTAATGGTGCTCACGTCCCCTTTCCTCATTGTGATGGTTTCACTAGCATCGTTCGTTTGGTGAATGCCGAAGTGGTCTAGACAAATGTTCGGGTTTTTAATCTTCTGTCTGAGGTAGATGACAGTTTTCTGAGGATCTTGCTCCCTTATGGAGCTGTACGACATATTTGCAGGAAACACTGGTCTCATCAGCATCGCTTACAGGTCTATAGTGACGTTCAGTCGGTAGAAATGGTGATTCAAAAAAATATTCCCTCTCACTTGAAAGTGTGGGGTTATCGGATTCGTATGCTTTATATCAGCCAGGAAGGAACCTGCTTTATTTGTAATCAGAGCGGCCACCTCCGTACCAAACGTCTGCATCAAGTGGTGATATCAAAACCCACTTGCAAACAGCGTAAATAATTGACTTTAGCAGATCTTCTCCACATGGTTTTGCAGCAGAGCCAATCTCGGTTATTGTGGATCAAAGAGGATCTGTGACAGACAATAGTCATGATTTTCGCCCACTGCTCACACGTAGGGACATTACCGCCGTCACCCGCACGATTCAGGCCCCGGTTGTTCAAACCCAGATTCGCAGAACCAAGGACGCAATGATGCAGTTCAGGATCCTTTTCCTTCAGATAGCTCTCCATTGAAGGACTCCTCTTCTCCGGCCTGAGTTTGTGGACAAGTAAGTCATGTGTGCTTCTTCACTTGATCAGGTGGTTACTGATAAGTCAACTAACCATTTTCCCGTTATCTGGGCAGCTTCGTCGGCGCTGCCTGTTGAGCAATCTGTTTCAAGATCCCACTTATCACTCCCGGCTCTAACGGATACCTCTCCTGTTGTCTCAGCTTCCCAGACCACTTCGACCCCTTCTGTCGCGGCCTCCACGTCACAAGCTTTTGATGAGCATAACTCGACTGATTCCCAATGGAAGAAGGACCCGTACGTTGCTAAACAAATCTCCACACGCGAGACCACGCCCGACGATGAGTGTGTAGCGGATGCCTCTTCCTTTCGGTCTGAAACGGGCTTCCAGCATGATCCACCCATATAACCGTACAAGGTGACGGCAGTTACGAGGAGCCACAGTAAACAACATATCCAGCATGAGATAGTCGCATCACGGAAGGAAAAAATGTTCAGATGTGTGTGAAATCTTATGGGACTTAACTCCTAAGGTCATCAGTCCCTAAGCTTACACACTACTTAACCTAAATTATCCTAAAGACAAACACACACACACCCATGCCCGAGGGACTCGAACCTCTGCATCACGGAAGAAGAAAAAACAGATGGAAGATAGGGAAGATGTTTACACTTCCTCTCCCGTTTCGTCCATGGATCTTTATAATTGTCCAGTTTTTGTTCCAGCACCATTGTCTTTGCAAACATATACTTCTCTCACTTCGAATATTAACGGAACTAGTGCTGAACTCTGGCTTGCCGCTTTGCGTCAGTTTATATATGACTTTGGTACAGACGTTGTTTTTTTACAGGAAGTATTATTGGACCAGTTTTCAATTCCTGGGTTCACGACCTGTTTTACTGTGGCTTCCTATCTTTCTACGTGCACTGTCTTGTTTCATAGGGAGGGAATACCACAACGAGACTTCGAAGTTCTCAGTGATGATTGGCGTACAGGATGCACCTTTTTGATCTCACTTCATTTCTTCTCCATATCCCTTCTGGCTCTGGCCTTCTATTGAACGTCCACGCTTCTACAAAGCGGAAATCATTTACCTACTTCGTAAATACCCTAAAAAAATTCTCTTGGGTTGATGACTTTAACTGTGTCCAGCAGTCGGTGGATTAGACACCTAATTTTAGTTTTAGTAAAGAACTCAATGACATGGTACACTCCTTGCACCAACGTGACAGTCGTTTGTCGGTATCCTACATTTGCCCAGTACAATTATTTTACTGGCACCTCTAGCAGTCGACTTGACTGCTTTTACCTTTCCAACTCCTTGTGCTGGCATCTTTTGGAAGTTGACGCGATGCCTGTCTGATTTAGTGATCATTGTGTTGTAGCCGTCACATTTAATTATGTGCAGCATCCGGACATGTGTTCCTTGGGTGCCCCATATAGCCTATCTACAAGACCATTCCCGTGGTGTTGTCATTCAAGAAGCACGGGCCCGATGACCTCAAGGCTACAGAACGGTACTCGTCTAGTGTAGAATGGTGGACACTGCCTGCCAAGCCACAAACTCGTAAAGCTCTCATGCGTTTTTGCGCCTTAAAGGGCGGCAGACGTCCGGTAGCGGACCCAGGAATTTTATTACCCAGTATTACGTCAATTTTACGATAGCGCAAGGCAAACTCTTCTACGGATTATGGACGTACAGTGAATTAAAGCTAAACTGCTACAGTTAAAACAGTTTCAGATGGAAGGACTGCGACAAGAACTCAACGACGTTCCATTCTATAAGATGCGGGGCGGGCGCTTTGGATACGCGTTAGTACTGCGTCCCTTGCCAACGTCAACGGTCGAGCGTCAATGTCCCACCGTGGTGTTTTCAGTTTAATTTTTAACTACTTTACTGAGGTGTATGATGCCCACGTTCCTACTGAAAATTTTTCTGACGAGTTTTCCCCTTTGCTGGACTGCGTCGTCAGCCCGGAATTAAATGAGGATTCTTCATTTTTCTCCTTTTTTTTTTGATTGATTTCCACAAATGACGATATATATATATATATATATATATATATATATATATATATATATATATATATATGTATATATATATATATATATATATATATGATGTCTCAATCACGAAAGTCATCTGGACTGGATGGTATTCCTAAAGAATCTCATTTTCATTTTTTTTTCTCATAGAAGACACAATAACGTCGATGGTCAGTGAACTGATATGAGGTGCCACGCTTCCTGCTCCTTTGAAGGAAGGTAAAATAGTCCTCATCCCGAAAACCAAGGTCGACCTGAACCCACTTCGTCCAATTATTCTCCTGAACTTCGACTACAAAATTGCCGCTCGACCTATTAACACCCGTCTCTCTAAGCTGCTCGACAAAATAAGTGCCATTCACCAAAGTTGTGCGTCTGAATACAGGATACTGACTTCTGCTATTGAATGTCGAGATATCGTTTCTATGGCTGTAGCCACTGTCTCGGGGCCTTTAATTTTACTGGACTCCCGCAATGCTTTTGACTGAGTCAGTCACAGTTTTTTAATAAGTGTGTTAAGCACTTTGGGTTTTACTCACGAGGTGTGTCAGATCCTAGCCAATCTTTTCACGGTGAACGGTCACCTTACCCCCGGATTTCGATTCGACAGGATCTACCTCAGGGAAGCCCCTTATCCATGTTACTCCTTGTTTTGTTTATGGAACCCCTGCTTCTGCGTATTTCCATACGACTACGTGGCTGGACTATATTGGACGAACGATTCTCGGTCCGCGCTTACACCGATTACGTCATGGTTTTACTACGAAATGCTGACCACATTTCCGGGCTCAAGGTTGCCTTGGATTTCTTTTGTCGCCTTGCTGGTGTCCACATTAATGATCGCAAATGTACATTCCTGCCGTTGTGGGGCATTAAGCAAGACTTTGGGGTTCATAGTAGATCGCAAACCGATCAAAATAGCGGCACTTAACTGGCGGGAGGTTGTGGTTCGTGTTCAGGGAGCTATTCTTGAAGCGAACGCCATTCCTTCAGCCTACTTCTCCAAGTGCAAGTCTTAGGCACCTATATTTTCAGTAAAGTGTATTACAGGTGTCTTGAAATTACTGAAACCAGTCGCCTTTCGTTTTGTTCTGCAATTTTTTTACTATCCCACTACCGGTTTCTAACCGCCTAGCGATTCATCATCAGGTGGTACATATTAGTATGCGTTGGTTGGATACTAATAACTGTACTCAACTCCCACAGTGCTGCAGACAATCAATAAATATGATCCATCTAATGATGAATCACTAGGCGGTTCGAAACCGATAAAGGGATAATAAAAAAACTGAAGGACAAAATAGAAGGCTACTGGTTGCAGCAACTTCAAGATGCCTTTATTCATCGCCCATAATGGATAAAAGTTTTAAAGTGTAATACATTGCACAGATACTCCCGCTTCCTGCCATGGTGGCCCGCAGGCTAAAACAAATATCCGGTAAATTCTTGTGACAACGACACACCTTTAGAGTTCAGTATGAAGTCGTGCACAGGTGCCGCGAGTTCGGAGGATTAGGTCCTCCCGATATTAAAGTAAAGTCGTCCAGTTTTTTTGTACGACCCAATATCTTAACATGTACAAGGCGCCGTATTCCATTACATTTCCATTACAACTCCATTACATCTCGTTTATGTACCTGTTTCCAGCCGATCAGTCTGATTCCCTTTTGATGTTGGATGGACTGACCCTAAATTGCGACATATCAGCGAATATTTTATAACTGTCAGTTCCTTAGGTGCTAATATCCTTTCAAAGATGCACTTCACTACCAGTGACTAACTATCCTGTTGGGGTGAACCATCTTAGCTCTCACCTATTGAGATGGCTTCCACTTCAACATCCTGGATAACTGTCTAGTCTCATCTTAGTCGTCCTGTATTACAGATGGAGATTGCCTCTTCGTGGTGTAGGGTCATTCATCGTCTGATACCGACTGGCAACCATCTTTTTCGTGTAGGCCTTCGCACGACTGATCGAAGTGACGAATTTAATCACACTGGTACCTTACTTCACAGGCTTGTTTCTTGTGTGTGGAATCATTGTCTCTGGGTTAATCGACAGTTGGCTTTTCTTTCCGAAGGACCTGAAACTACTTTTTCGATTGAACTTCTTATTCATCCGGACGTAGGCCTATCCTTTTTCCTCAGGCGGCAACATATACCATCGTCTGGCTCCTGTATCACTACTTTCACAACGTTGTTGAAAGAGGAAACAATCCTGATGCCAATGTCTTTCGGCATTATCTTGAGACCGTGCATTGGAAGTGGCTGCGACTGCCACATAATCGAGCGCTTTTACCAAATATGCTTTTTATTGTTTTTAACCGACAGGGTGTTGGTTAAGTTCCACTGTTGTCATTGATTCCTCCCTCTTTATGATACCCGGTCAGGTGAAGCTTTGTTCTGTTCACTTTTCTTCCTTATACACAAATTTAAATCAAATAAGTAATAAAAAATAAATAAATAAAATTAATAAAGAACAGAACTCCGCCAAAGCCGGTCCCAAGCCCGTTGAGAAAGAAGGAGGGTGAGGAGTAACACCTCGTCAAAAAACCTTGGTCCGGCTGGCCCGACTGGTAGTACCTTGTAGGGGCCCCTTACCAGGGTACAGGTGAAGAGGATCAACGGCTTTGATGGCGAATGAAGATGAAGATCTCACCGGCAGAGAAGGTGGAAGAATTCTCTTCTTAAAACCCAAGCGGGGTCTGTTGTGGAAACCACTGGCCACTTGGTCAGCGACTGTTCATCCAATGGGTGCGGCTGTAGCAACTGCTCCAAGAATTAACAATCCCTGGTTCTACACAACCAGCCTAGCTGGATAAAATGTAATAGCAGGCACTATGGCTTGTGAGAGCAACAACATTACCCCAGGTGGTAACCAATCCACCCATCAGCAGGCAGCAACCGGGCATTCGGATTCTGGGGGACCCAGGCAACCACGAATTCAGAGAATGTCGAAGTTCTCTGGAAAACCACCAACTACAACACCAACATTCATTGGCACACTAAATATCAATACTCTAGTACAACCTGGGAAGCTACTCAGTCTTACTATAGGACTCGACAGACAAAAATTCCTATTACTAGCACTTCAGAATCACGATATACTGACAATAATACCACAGATTATGGTAACTACCGCATTTTCAAGACCAAAACTGATAAACAAATTGCAAAGGTGCCCCCATGCTGGGAATAGCGATACTTGCACACAAGAAGATCATAAACTTCGTTAAGAAAGTCACTCCCGTCAAGAGCAGACTCATGACGGCACGTATACAGTGCGCCAACAGCAATTATACACTTGTCAACGATCACGCTCCAACCAACACAGACAACCTGAAAAACCTTACCGAAGTGGAGAATTTCTGGAACCAACTGGAGGAAACTATGGTGAAGATCCCCAAGAAGGACACTTACCCCTTGGTGACTTTCATGCACAACTGGGCAGAAGGACTATAGGCAGATACCCTGCGCACAAATTTACCAATAGAAATGGATGGCGACTAGTTGATCTCTGCCAACAATTCAGCCTGAAGATAATATTGACATCTTTACGAAAGCACCCAGAAATCAAAAAACTTGGCGCGCTCCTATTCAAGAACTTGAGGAATTCCAGATTGACCATATAGTTATCATCCACACACAGTAACGAGAAATCATGATGTACAAGCCCGAAGAGGTGCCAATATTGACTCAAACCACTGTCTTACACCAGTCAAAGTAAAATTCACTCCACGAAAGTACAATCCTACGAAAGTACAATCCCTGCAGAGAGTCGACATAAACAGTTTCCACAGCCGGCCGCTGTGACCGAGCGGTTCTAGGCGCTTCAGTCCGGAACCGCGCTGCTGCTACGGTCTCAGGTTCGAATTCTGCCTCGGGCATGGATGTGTGTGATGTCCTTAGGTTAGTTAGGTTTAAGTAGTAATAAGTCTAGGGCACTGATGACCTCAGATGTTAAGTCCCATAGTGCTTAGAATCATCCATCAGTCTCCACAAAACATACATAAAGGACTGATGGGAGAAAGAAGAAGCAAACACATGGGAAGAGGTCAAAAACAAGATAATACGTAAAGCACAGGAACTACTACCGCTGAGAAAAAAGGAAAAACATGTATGGTGGAACGACAACTGTGAAAATGCCCTTACAGCACGCAAATTGGCCTTCCAGAAATACAGCAGCAAGAAAACGCCAAAAACACAACAAAATTTCCTCAAAGTGAGAAAAAAGAAACTGCCAGAACCATCAGAGAAACCAAGAGAAGATACCTAAACGAACAACTGGAACAACTGGAGAGTGACTTTCGGAATTACAGTATAAGAGATTTCTACAGGACATTTGCCAATAGGATACGAAGATACACATCACAAAATCTCTACTTTAAACAATAAACTGGAAAATTCGCATGACTACGAAGTCTTTCGCGTCGGAGTCTTTGCATAAAAAGATCTCTGTTTACTTGCCGCGTCAAATTTGGATAAAATCCCAAGTATTCGATGACTACCTCCGTCATCTTCGTCAGGGGTAAAACTGGAAAATTAGCACTTACTAATGAAGAAAACTGCAAAGAACTCGCAGTTTACTTCACCAATTTACTAAATTTTCCAGAACCCACGGACAGATTCCCACTTATTGAACCCGCACACACCAACCCAGACTCAATACCACCCTCAAAAGAAGAAATCCTCAAGCACATACACCATCTCAAAAACAACCAAGCGGTGGGTGAAGACAACATAGTAGCAGAACTATTGAAAAATTTAGGCTCCAAACCACTTAAGGAGCTAACGGAAATTATCAATGAAGTTTGAGCAACAGAAGAATTACTTGACGATTGGAAGTGTGCACTTATCCATCCGCTCCACAAAAAAGGCGACAGAAAGAATGTCAACAATTACCGAGGCATTTCACTACTGCCAGTCACCTACAAGATCTTCTCTTCGCGCCTATTGCAAAGAACAAAGGAACAAATTGAGCACAAGATTGGGGAGTACCAAGCAGGATTCCGACCCGGACGTTACTGCCCTGAACAAGTTTTTAATCTAAAAACAACGTTGAAATACAGAGCTATTAGACGTAAGCCCACCATATGTACACTCGTCGACTTCAAGAAGGCGTATGATTCAGCCGACCCTTGTCAACACACTAATAGAGCTCGGACTTGACCAGTTAACACATAAGCTCATTGAATAGACACTCTCCAATACAACCTCTATTGTAAAATTCATGGGGGAAATTTCGGAATATTTTCAGATCAGAACTGGAGTAAGACAAGGAGACGGACAATCACCAATTCTGTTCAGTATCATTTTGGACAAGGTCATAAGGGAAGATTAGAAGGAAAACTGAAGTAACCTGCCAGCCTTTGCCGATGACCTTGAAATTTTGACAGACAATGAACAAAATGCAATACATCAAATAGAAATACTCAAGGAAATCACCGAGAAGGTTGGCTTGCAAATTTATTTTGAGAAAACGGAATTTATAGATTCACTCTTAAACATTCAGAATTTCACCACAAAGTATGGACGAATAAACAGAGTTCCACATTTTAAATACCTGGGGAAAATTTTGGAACCAACTTGCCTAGAAAATAAATCTCAAGAAACTCGAGCACAGAAACTATGGAGAGCCTCCGGTCGACACACTAACTTCACAACAAAAAGTGCATGTCCATCCATGCAAAATGCTGGCACTACAGCATGTCATTAAGCCCGAGCAGAAACCCTGTCACTCCATAACAACATGCTACTACAAAATCTACACGAAGAAGAACGAAAGATCCTTGGACCACGAGCAACTGAAGCTGGATATAGACTGCAAACCAACAAAACTACAGAGGAGATTTCAAATATTGCTGCTGACAGAAAAAGATGCCAAAGGTATAACATGAGCCGAACAAGTACGAAGAGTCTTTACCGATGCTCAACTCACCATTCAGGACACCGCAGACCGTAACATTTACAGAAGCAAAATAGACAAGTGGGAAGTCCAGCCAGAGACAAGAGCCAAAAAGACCAGTACAAAGTGGACGGATGAAAGAAAGAAAGCCATGAGCGAGAAAATGAAGGTCTCATGGAAAAACCGGACAAAGAACTGTAGAAGCTTCACGTGATCCACAAAGGGTCTACTACGTGTATAATAATAATAATAATAAAGAGTAGACAATAAGTTGTTAGTTAGTTTCCTGGTTGCTCAGAATCTTTGTTTTGTTACTAATAATTATTTGTTTTCTCAATTTTGAGCTCATATTACTTGATGATTATGACTGTGGTCGTCTGAATGTTCATGAAAGTACCAAGCCATTTTGTCAACAAAAAAAGCGTTAAGCGCGTCTGACTGCCTGATAAGAGTAGGGTCCGGCCGGGTCCGAGATTTTCTCCGCTCGGGGACTGGGTGTTGCGTTGTCCTGATGATCATTTTCATCACTATGGACACACAAGTCGCCAAAGGTGGCATCAACTACAGAGACTTCCAACTCAGCTGCCGAACTTCCCAAGGTGAGGGCTCCCGGCCATCAATGCTACACTATCTTTCCGTTTTTCATAATTTAACAATTAGTCTATCGTCTATTCTGGGGTGGTGATTGAGGACTAGGACAGTATTTGCCTAAATGCATGTGGAAAATCCACGTAATAACACACTCAGGCTGGTAGGTGTGCAACATCGTCGGTCAGTCCGGTTCCGTTTCAACTCCCTGTCTCGTAAAATGGCCTGCCGGACATCAAGCAATAAGAGCAGAGTTTTACGTGTCCATTTCATTTCTTAGATCCTTCAGAAGTGATGTCGATGATGATATATAATGCTTGGCTGAAAATATGGAATCACCGCGATAAATGAATGCTTGAACCTGAATGCAGAAGCTAGTCAAGCCTGCAACTTGCACTGTTGTATTTGAGCACGAACGGCACCTGTGCAATGACCATACGTTGTAAGTGACGCTTGTGGTCAGAACAGAGTTCTGTGTAGTTGTGCCTGCACAATATCGGAGCTGAGCGATTTCGTACGTTGGGTAATTGTTGGTGCTCGTATGGTGGGTGCTTCCGCAACCAAGGGAACTTCAGAGTATGATGTTTCAAGAGGCACCATATCGAAGATTAATACACTACTGGCCATTAAAATTGATACACCACGAAGATGATGTGCTACAGAGGCGAAATTTAACCAACAGGAAGAAGATGCTGTCATATGCAAATGATTAGCTTTTCACAGCATTCACACAAGGCTGGCGCCGGTGGCGACACCTACAACGTGGTGACATGAGGAAAGTTTCCAAACGATTTCTCATACACAAACAGCAGTTGACCGGCGTTGCCTGGTGAAACGTTGTTGAGATGCCTCGTGTAAGGAGGATAAATGCGTACCATCACGTTTCCGACTTTGATAAAGGTCGGATTGTAGCCTATCGCGATTGCGGTTTATCGTATCGCGACATTGCTGCTCACGTTGGTCGAGATCCAATGACTGTTAGCAGAATATGGAATCGGTGAGTTCAGGATGGTAATACGGAACGCCGTGCTGGATCCCAACGGCCTCGTATCACTAGCAGTCGAGATGACAGGCATCTTATTCGCATGGCTGTAAGGGATCGTGCAGCCACGTCTCGATCCCTGAGTCAACAGATGGGGACGTTTGCAAGACAACAACCATCTGTACTAACACTTCGACGACGTTTGCAGCAGCATGAACTATCAGCTCGGAGACCATGGTTGCGGTTACCCTTGATGCTGCATCACAGACAGGAGCGGCTGCGATGGTGTACTCAACGACGAACCTGGGTGCACGAATGGGAAAACGTCATTTTTTCGGATGAATCCAGGTTCTGTTTACAGCATCATGATGGTCGCGTCCGTGTTTGGCGACATCGCGGTGAACGCACATTGGAAGCGTGTATTCGTCATCGCCATACTGGCGTATCACCCGGCGTGATGGTATGGGGTACTATCGGTTACACGCCTCCGCCACCTCTTGTTCGCATTGACGGCACTTTGAACAGTGGACGTTACATTTAAGATGTGTTACGACCCGTGGCTCTACCCTTCATTCGATCCCTGCGAAACCCTACATTTCAGCAGGATAATGCACGACCGCATGTTGCAGGTCCTGTACGGGTCTTTCTGGATACAGAAAATGATCGACTGCTGCCCTAACCAGCGCATTCTCCACATCTCTCACCAACTGAAAACGTCTGGTCAATGGTGGCCGAGCAACGGGCTCGTCACAATACGCCAGTCACTACTCTTGATGAACTGTGGTATCATGTTGAAGCTGCATGGGCAGCTGTACCTGTAAAAGCTATCCAAGCTCTGTTTGACTCAATGCCCAAGCGTATCAAGGCCGTTATTACGGCCAGAAGTGGTTGTTGTGGGTACTGATTTCTCAGGATCTATGCACCCAAATTGCGTGAAATTGAAATCACATGTCAGTTCTAGTATAATATATTTGTCCAATGAACGCACGTTTATCATCTGCATTTCTTCTTCTTCTAGAAATTTTAATGTCTGGTAGTGTACTTCATTCAGGAGAAGCGGAAAAACAACATCCGCTATTTCACAACGCAGACGAAAGTACTTGTTGAGTGATCACTCAAAACATAATTTCGTCTGCGTTGAGTGATCATGGCGCACCGTCATTATTGAAGATTCTAACGAAAAATAAGACAACAAAAGGTGCAAAAGTCACTGCAAGAATGAATGTCGCACTCGCAAAACCTATCACCACCAAAAAACTCGAACGGAGCTCCATTAGCAAGAAGTTTCAAGGCAAGCTGGACTTTCAAAACCACTCGTTAGTGATGCAAATGACTAATAGGAAACCGTGGTTCAGAAGCCATAAAACATGGTCTATGGAGCAATGACAGAAGTTATTTTAGTCGAATGAGTGTTGTTCCACATTTTTTCCAACTTCTGGCCGAGTTTAGCCCACGAGAGAAACAAGACGGGGATTCGGTGATGATTTGGGCAGCCATATCGTGGTATTCCATGGGCCCCATAGTTACTTTACAGCTATTATGAGAACTTTTCAGGTTTCCCCAAGGTGCAAAGTTTGTTCCACATTGACGATGCTGTGTACAAAGGCAACAGGGTACCTATTAACACAGCTCGATTCATTCAGGACTGGTTTTGTAGTCACGAAGTTGAATTGTCGCATCTCCCCTCTCCACAACAGTCACCAGATCTCACTATTATTGACCTTTTGTGGTCTACAATAAGCAAAACACGTTTTGAGTGCACCTACGTATGACTGTAGGATTAATAACGCACAATAAATTGTATGATCCCCTATAACAGGCTCAGTATGTCAGTTCAAATGTCGGAGGAACGATCCATGATCGTTATACATCTCCGCAATCATTACCTGGACTTGCCATTATTTCGCAGGAAGAATGGTGTAAGCTTCTCTTCCAAACCGTGCAGTACCTGTATTTATTGATCCATAGACGACTGAAACCTGTTTTGAATGCAAACGGTTTTTCTCCACCGTATTAGACATGGTAATGTGCTTTGTTTTCGTGTTTCTATATTTTTATCCACTCCCTGTATGTTACTGGGCGCACAACATCTAGATCTTTAGAGTCCTTACGTAAACTTCGAGACGTGTGTGATTATAAGAAATACATAAAGATTTTAACATGATTGAAACCGAAACTGTTCTTTAAAAATCAAATCCACACACACACATAAATTCTGTAGTGGATTGGAAAATAACCAGTCAAAATAGGAAAGATGGAAAACGATACATCAGAAATCGTGACTGGCTGACCATCAGAGAAATGAAGGATGAGCCAGCCACTGTGCTACATACTAAAACATCCCACACAAAAGATTACGTGAGCTTAGCTGCCGTAACTTATAGGCTCGATAAGACAGTCCAAAAGTCGGAGGAAGGTAACGGCATAGAACCTTCAACAAGGCTATGCGGAGTAAAGCAGTGTGGTGCTCAAATCAACCTTCTTGTTTAGGACAGCTTTACTTTACTAGGTACCTGCATACAATACTCGTCAGCAGAAATGAAGTGCACACTAAGGTCTAGGTGGCACTAATTCTTTGTAGATCCATCATATACACTCCTGGAAATTGAAATAAGAACACCGTGAATTCATTGTCCCAGGAAGGGGAAACTTTATTGACACATTCCTGGGGTCAGATACATCACATGATCACACTGACAGAACCACAGGCACATAGACACAGGCAACAGAGCACGCACAATGTCGGCACTAGTACAGTGTATATCCACCTTTCGCAGCAATGCAGGCTGCTATTCTCCCATGGAGACGATCGTAGAGATGCTGGATGTAGTCCTGTGGAACGGCTTGCCATGCCATTTCCACCTGGCGCCTCAGTTGGACCAGCGTTCGTGCTGGACGTGCAGACCGCGTGAGACGACGCTTCATCCAGTCCCAAACATGCTCAATGGGGGACAGATCCGGAGATCTTGCTGGCCAGGGTAGTTGACTTACACCTTCTAGAGCACGTTGGGTGGCACGGGATACATGCGGACGTGCATTGTCCTGTTGGAACAGCAAGTTCCCTTGCCGGTCTAGGAATGGTAGAACGATGGGTTCGATGACGGTTTGGATGTACCGTGCACTATTCAGTGTCCCCTCGACGATCACCAGTGGTGTACGGCCAGTGTAGGAGATCGCTCCCCACACCATGATGCCGGGTGTTGGCCCTGTGTGCCTCGGTCGTATGCAGTCCTGATTGTGGCGCTCACCTGCACGGCGCCAAACACGCATACGACCATCATTGGCACCAAGGCAGAAGCGACTCTCATCGCTGAAGACGACACGTCTCCATTCGTCCCTCCATTCACGCCTGTCGCGACACCACTGGAGGCGGGCTGCACGATGTTGGGGCGTGAGCGGAAGACGGCCTAACGGTGTGCGGGACCGTAGCCCAGCTTCATGGAGACGGTTGCGAATGGTCCTCGCCGATACCCCAGGAGCAACAGTGTCCCTAATTTGCTGGGAAGTGGCGGTGCGGTCCCCTACGGCACTGCGTAGGATTCTACGGTCTTGGCGTGCATCCGTGCGTCGCTGCGGTCCGGTCCCAGGTCGACGGGCACGTGCACCTTCCGCCGACCACTGGCGACAACATCGATGTACTGTGGAGACCTCACGCCCCACGTGTTGAGCAATTCGGCGGTACGTCCACCCGGCCTCCCGCATGCCCACTATACGCCCTCGCTCAAAGTCCGTCAACTGCACATACGGTTCACGTCCACGCTGTCGCGGCATGCTACCAGTGTTAAAGACTGCGATGGAGCTCCGTATGCCACGGCAAACTGGCTGACACTGACGGCGGCGGTGCACAAATGCTGCGCAGCTAGCGCCATTGGACGGCCAACACCGCGGTTCCTGGTGTGTCCGCTGTGCCGTGCGTGTGATCATTGGTTGTACAGCCCTCTCGCAGTGTCCGGAGCAAGTATGGTGGGTCTGACACACCGGTGTCAATGTGTTCTTTTTTCCATTTGCAGGAGTGTAGATATGAATATAGGAGTGTATTTGATAGATAGCTCGTAGAAAAAGAATACAAACAGCCGAAATTCTTCATCTACATCTACATTTATACTCCGCAAGCCACCCAACGGTGTGTGGCGGCGGGCACTTTACGTGCCACTGTCATTACCCCCCCTTCCTGTTCCAGTCGCGTATGGTTCGCGGGAAGAACGACTGTCTGAAAGCCTCCGTGCGCGCTCTAATCTCTCTAATTTTACATTCGTGATCTCCTCGGGAGGTATAAGTAGGGGGAAGCAATATATTCGATACCTCATCCAGAAACGCACCCTCTCGAAACCTGGCCAGCAAGCTACACCGCGATGCAGAGCGCCTCTCTTGCAGAGTCAGCCACTTGAGTCTGTTAAACATCTCCGTAACGCTATTACGATTACCAAATAACCCTGTGACGAAACGCGCCTCTCCTCTTTGGATCTTCTCTATCTCCTCCGTCAACCCGATCTGGTACGGATCCCACACTGATGAGCAATACTCAAGTATAGGTCGAACGAGTGGTTCAAATGGTTCAAATGGCTCTGAGCACTATGTTACTTAACATCTATGGTCATCAGTCCCCTAGAACTTAGAACTACTTAAATCTAACTAACCTAAGGACATCACACAACACCCAGCCATCACGAGGCAGAGAAAATCCCTGACCCCGCCGGGAATCGAACCCGGGAACCCGGGCGTGGGAAGCGAGAACGCTACCGCACGACCACGAGATGCGGGCTCGAACGAGTGTTTTGTAAGCCACCTCCTTTGTTCATGGACTACATTTTCTAAGGACTCTCCCAATGAATCTCAACCTGGTACCCGCCTTACCAACAATTAATTTTATATGATCGTTCCACTTCAAATCGTTCCGCACGCATACTCCCAGATATTTTACAGAAGTAACTGCTACCAGTGTTTGTTCCGCTATCATATAATCATACAATAAAGGATCCTTCTTTCTATGTATTCGCAATACATTACATTTGTTTATGTTAAGGGTCAGTTGCCACTCCCTGCACCAAGTGCCTATCCGCTGCAGATCTTCCTGCATTTCGCTACAATTTTCTAGCGCTGCAACTTCTCTGTATACTACAGCATCATCCGCGAAAAGCCGCATGGGACTTCCGACACTATCTACTAGGTCATTTATATATATTGTGAAAAGCAATGGTCCCATAACACTCCCCTGTGGCACGCCAGAGGTTACTTTAACGTCTGTAGACGTCTCTCCATTGATAACAACATGCTGTGTTCTGATTGCTAAAAACTCTTCAATCCAGCCACACAGCTGGTCTGATATTCCGTAGGCTCTTACTTTGTTTATCAGGCGACAGTGCGGAACTGTATCGAACGCCTTCCGGAAGTCAAGAAAAATAGCATCTACCTGGGAGCCTGTATCTAATATTTTCTCGGTCTCATGAACAAATAAAACGAGTTGGGTCTCACACGATCGCTGTTTACGGAATCCATGTTGATTCCTACATAGTAGATTCTGGGTTTCCAAAAACATGATACTCGAGCAAAAAACATGTTCTAAAATTCTACAACAGATCGACGTCACAGATATAGGTCTATAGTTTTGCGCATCTGCTCGACGACCCTTCTTGAAGACTGGGACTACCTGTGCTCTTTTCCAATCATTTGGAACCTTCCGTTCCTCTAGAGACTTGCGGTACACGGCTGTTAGAAGGGGGGCAAGTTCTTTCGCGTACTCTTTGTAGAATTGAATTGGTATCCCGTCAGGTCCAGTGGACTTTCCTCGGTTGAGTGATTCCAGTTGCTTTTCTATTCCCTGGACACTTATTTCGATGTCAGCCATTTTTTCGTTTGTGCGAGGATTTAGAGAAGGAACTGCAGTGCGGTCTTCCTCTGTGAAACAGCTTTGGAAAAAGGTGTTTAGTATTTCAGCTTTACGCGTGTCATCCTCTGTTTCAATGCCATCATTCTAAACTTTTTATTTTCAAGCAGCCTGTTTCGATCTTCAGTAGCGTCATTTACCATCCCCCTAAGCCAGGGCTTAACAACTGGCCGGTTTTGAGCGCGAGTACTCGCGTTTGCTCAGGCACTTGCTCGCGAGCAGGTGCAAGGTGGCGGAGTAGGGTGGGAGGGGAGGGAGGGGAAATGTGCGCGCACGTTTGAATAGGGCCGCAGCTTGCCTATCGAAATCGCGCCGACTGTGTAACGTTTAAAGTACTACGATCAGCTCTAACAGTCACTTCGCTGGTTAAGAATCATGTCAAGTCGCCGTTGTGTAACCCCAACCATGCTTTCGCAGTTGGGAGGAATTGTATCTGTTTACAGAAAAAGATGGTGTTTGCAAAATGTTTAGTATGTCACAAAACGCTGAATTCTTTTAGGAAATTTAATTTGCAGCGACATTATATGTCGTACCACGCGAAAGACTACGGAAGTGGAAAATGTGATGGACCAGATCGTGCACAGGAAGTTATTAAACTTAAAAGAAAGCTATCCGAAGAAGATCTGGACGACGAAGGAAAATCAACTGAGACAGCTCTCAGAGTGTTACAAAATTGCTTTGCTTTTAGCAAAATCCCTGCGCCCCTTCACTGATGGCGATTTAATAAAAGAATGTTTGGTAGTTGCAGCGGAACATTTGTATCCATCTCAAGTTGAACAGTTTCGGATTGTGCCATTATCTAACATGACCATTATGCGTCGCATACAGGACATGGCAGACGACGTCCAGAGCCAGCTTGCAAATATCTGTAAAGATTTTATGGCTTATTCTCTAGCTCTGGACGAAAGTGTTGATATCACTGGAACAACGCAGCTGCCCTATTTATTAGAGGTGTTAAAAGAGATCTTCAGGTGAGGGAGGAGCTCCTCGATGTAGTAGCCATGAAGAACACTACAACCGGAGGTGATATTTTAACTAGTATTGAAGAAAGTGTTGAAAATATAGGATTGTCGTGGAATTCTTTAGTTTCAGTGTCTACAGACGGTGCACCAGCGATGACAGGGAAAAATCAGGTTTCGTTGCGCTGTTGAAGGAGAAAACGCAAAAACTGACCGTGCCGAGTGAAATATGGGGCGAGTATCACTCTAAAAAATGTGATGAGTGTTGTTGTTCGTATAACCTATTATAGAAGGAAGCATGGGCTACAACACAGACAATTTAAAAGCTTTCTTGAGGATGTAGAAAGTCAGTGTCGTAGCCTGCCTTATTACAGCGAGGTCCGCTGGCTTAGTCGTGGCAAATTATTAAATCGATTTTTTTGCCTATTAGATGAGATAAATATGTTCATGCAAATAAATAACATGTGTGTTCCTGAATTGAAAGAGCCTTCATGGAAATGTGATCTCGCATTCTTAGTAGATTTAAGTAGCCATCTGAATGCTTTGAACATTTCACTACAAGGTAAAGATCTGCTAATTACTCATTTCATAGATCGAGTACGAGCTTTTAAAATGAAATTGACACTTTGGGTGAGTTAGCTGGAAACAGGAAATCTAGCTCATTTTCCTAAATTATCATCCATGCAAGATGTTCACAAAGACTGTGAACGTTATTCACATAGTTTAGCTGCCCTTAAGGAAGAATTTGATCAACGCTTTCAAGATCTGACAGCACTAGACAGTGATTTTGATCTGTTCTCCTCTCCACATTCAGCTAATATTGAAGAGATTCGTCCTGAGCTGCAACTAGAAATTATTGACCTGCAGTGTGACAGAGAATACAAAGACAAATTTCAGAACAAGAAAAAAATTTTGGAATTCTACAGACACTTCCCTCAGGATAGATTTCCTCGTTTGCACAAACTGGCAGCTACAATAATATCAAAGTTCGGTTCCACGTATGTTTGTGAACAACTGTTCTCTGCAATGAAATGTAACAAGACGCGCCTGAGAAACGCATTGTCTGATCGAAATTTAAACTGCACGCTGCGCCTACGTTGCACAAGAACAATTACTCCGAACATAGACGCAATTATAAAGGGCAATAAGTACAAGATAACCGAGAATCCCACACTTAAGTGACACCTTTTATTGTGTAATAGTTCACAAATTAATACGAATGTAGAGGCATACCCTAAGCTAATAAAATTGTGTGGCACGTGTACATTCTCCTTTATTTGTTTCATTTGTCGCAGTAATAATTCGTGAGTGATATCCTTGCAGGTGGCCGCGGATTTACATTGACTGGCGGCAGCTGTTGTGTGCACCACGTGACTCTCCCCACTCTCCGCTCTGGTCCGGTAGTGGGGGTAGCGTGCTCGCGCTGCTCCGTGCTCGCGCCTTGCTGCTCACAGCTTGCTCCGCGAGCACGTATGTTGTGAAGCCCTGCCCTAAGCGTTGGACTGTACGCGTCGAATAAATACGAGTCCACGGTATATAATCAGTGTACGAGGTCTATGAGAAAAGTAATGAGAATTTTTTCCCTCTACCATTTTTTTTTATTTTTCAAACAACAGTATTGTCCCCTTCAAAGTAGTTCTCTTCGGTAGCTATACAGAGGCATAGTCATTGTTCCCAGTCTTGGTAGCAGTGCTGAAAGGCTGCAGGCCTTTAAAATGTCAGTCACATTAATTTGAATTTCCTCCAGAGTCCCAAGAGGACGTCGTTATAAGATATTTTCAGTTTGGGGAAAAGAAAAAAGTCATAAGGACTCAGATGAGGTGAACAGGGATGTTGTGGAACAACGGGAACGTCTTTTGACTCAAAAAATTCCGTGTGACATGGGACGTTGTCATGATGCAGCATCCTCTTGTCTGCAGTGCCTGATCTCATTCGATTCATCTTTTTCCTCAGCCTTTCAAAAGCCAGTTTGTGTTGCAGGAACAAATTCTTTATGTACAATACCCCTACTGTCAAAAACGGAAATCAGCATTGTTTTGATCTTTGATTTACTTGTCCGCGATTTTTTCGGTCGAGGAGATGTCTCTATGTGTCACTCCTCATTGTGCCATTTTGTCTCAGAATCATACTTAGAAGTCCAGGATTCATCACATGTGATCACACTACTGAACTATTCGTGGACATTGGCAATCCTTTCAAGAAGATCAACAGACGCGTTTCTTCGACTGTACTTCAGTTTATTTGTGAGGTTTCTCGGCACCATTCTGGCGCAAACCTTTCACATGTGCAAAACTTCAGGGAAAACTCGATGTATGGTGAAAACGTTTTAAGTGTAACTGGTGACCCATCATCCTTATTGTTAAACATCTGTCTGATCTCGCAAGAGCACGCTTATGTTCAACGTTTTCGTCGGACGTTGAGCGTCTTACTGAGCAACGTTCTTCCTCAACGTGTTCTCAGCCTTCCAAAAATGATTTGTGCCAGCAAAAAATTTGTTCTCATAATAAGATATGTACCAAATAGGCCTGTTTCAACTATTAAAATCTCACACTCGCGAATTCCCCAAGCTTAACAACAAACTTGGTAGCTTATCGTTGCTCTTAATTCCGCATTTCCATTTTCGTAACACATAATAAAAAACAACTCCACTGACGACAGAATGACGTGATGGCTGTCCGGAGCTCAAACTTGGACTGAACACCTGGAAGGGATGAACGTGCAGGTCTGCACAAATAGAACAACACAGCGTTGCCAGATCGCTCGCAGTGTTGTCAATTTCATTACTTTTCTCACACGCTTTGTATGTGGTACCCATTCTATGTGTGCCAACGTTTGGATACCTCCATTCTTTTTCGCATACAGGTATGAAGGAGATGCTACTGAAGTTTCGAAATTGGTTGCTTCAATAATAAAATTTTTTGGAAGAATTACAGGTGTTGGTAATTTTCTACAGGCACCGCATTTCTGTCATGATGTGTAGCTGTCAGGGTACGATTTCCTAATAGTATGAAGGACTGCCAAGGATGACACGCAGTAATCGAATACTACAGATTGATACTAGGGGAGGTTTGAAGAAGGTGGTACAGGAACGGCAAGTGAAAAGTTCATAGTAGATGTTGAAATACACTGTTGAGCAAAAACAATATAACCACTTGCTTAATAGCTTGCTGGTCCACCTTTGTAACGCAATACAACAACAACTCTTCGTGACTTCGATTCGGCAGCTACTCAGTAGGTTTCCAGATGTATGTGGCACCAGATGGTTACGCACAGATGGCAAAATTGTCGTAAATCACGGTCCAGTGGTTTGTTGGCGCAAATTTGGTGGCTAAGATATAAATGGGATATCACTATTATGCTGCTAACACAGATTATGGATGGTGGTCATTGTGGATTCTGGCCTTGTGATATGGGGAGTTCTTTTGCTGGAAAATGTTTTCGCCACCAGGGAAGACATTAATTATCAAGTGCTTCAGGTGGCCTGCAGCAATGTTCACTGCCATTATGCCCTAGGTTGCCATCGCAACTCCCGTGGAATGCCAGGTGAATGTACCCCATAGCTTAATACTGACACCAACGGCCTTGTCCATGGCCTGTTGCATGTTTCAAGATGCCGCTCGCCTGGGTGATCACGTATCCAGACACGGACTTCTAAGAAGAAACGTGATTCATCCGACCAATCGACTTGTTTGAACGTGGATGATATGTTGCCCACAACAGACGTAATTGCCTTTGCGATTGAATCACCATGGAAACACATAAAGCTCATCTGTTGCAGAAATCCATGTGTATTCGAAAACACTTGATTCCGCACCACCATTGTGCTCAGATCATGTCAAACTTGGTTATGTTAATTCCGAGTGGTTGGCTATGCTTTCCTCATCAGTTTCTTATGACTAGCAGTGTCATACAATACTGCTGGGTCTAGTAATTCCCGCTTGTGAAATAACCTTGAAATTGTGAATATGTTGGGTCAGAATAATGAACCGATTAATGGATGACTTCACTTGGTGAAATTTATACTGCTCCATTATAGAAGTCTACCAAAATTTTCGGGGATATGGTTGAAAATCATTATTTTCAACACTCTGAAGTCAAATCGGTTGCAAGCTTTTAGGGGGAAAAACGGTTTCCATTTTCAGTAACTTCTACAATCCTTAGATTAGGTTCAGTACACAATTATTCTTCGGAAGATACTTTTCTTTTTTACTTCCCAATGATATCCAAACACAGATCTTTAACAGTCTGAGAGTTCTGTGGAACCGGTCATAAATACTCAAAGAGCTCTGGAATTCGTCATCTGTACGAGGCCTTTTCGGAAACTTGCGTAAGATCTTGTTCTGTAATACAGAGCTCCGATGAAACGATGAAGCTTCCAATTATACCGGTTCTTCAGGAAGCGCCAATACAACTTCTTATCTCTTTGTACTCATAAATGAAAAGAAATGGGCAAATATCGGAGAAACTGAAAACAGTTCGTCAATGCTACACAAAAATCCAACACAACTACAAGGACAGTACTTCTACACTCACAGATCGCTAGCGCTGTGTATCCTGGAACTCAGTGCGTGCCATCAAGATAATGGCTGGGCCATGAAGTTTGCCTAGACAGGTCAGTCGATTAGAATATTGTTCAAGAAAGGCAACAGTCCAACTTCGACTCGATACACGCCACACAGTGAAAACAAAAATTCCTACAACGAAGAATCACTACATTTAAGTCCAGAGTGAAAGACTTACACTAATCGGAACAAATATTCGTGTGATATGGCTGGAAAATGTGAGGGGTAGGTTCAGTGGCCTGATTGGTAAGAGATTTCTTCCACCACACATGGTGGTTGTTATCTAAGTGGTGTGTGACAGACTCGTCTGAACTAAAGAGCATCTGTTAAGTGCAGGTGAATGTAATGGATAAGTGTATAACGTAGCGTCGTTACTGTGATGTATGATGAGCAGGGTGAGTGCCGGCACATGCCTATTCCTCTCGAATAGCACCGAGGGCAGCCGAGCTTAAGGGGGGTAGGACGTCAAACGGGCCGTCTTGGAGCAGGAGAGACACCACAGGACATTTTATTTTCCACTGTCTATACTTTTACGAATAAATTCATAAAACTTTATCAGCATGACCAGAAAGGATTCAGGATTCACAATCATAGCAGTGGAAGTTCAAAAAAATAACAAAATAAATTTTTTATACATGTGAAAGTTCATCATTTTTTCACTTCTATTGGCTGCGTTTGTTGCTATAGGTACAAGTTTCTTCATAAGTAACAGAGATTCTTCGATGAATTTTGCACAGCATACAAACCATGCTTACAAGTGTATGAAACTCTAGAAATTATTTAATTTATGAAAGAAATGAATGTGCTGTTACTTTTTAAACTTCATGTTTAGAAAAAACTCAAATTTTATAGTTAATTATCTCAATTTTTACTACAGTTCTTAATAGATTTGGAAAATTCTAGAGTTTCATACAACTGTAAGTATTATTTGTATGCTGTGCAAAATTCATCGAAAAATCTCCCTTACTTATGAAGAAAAGTGTACCTACAGCAACAAATGCAGCCAATGGTAAGTGAACAAAAGGTGAAATACAAATGTAAAAAAATAAATTATTTTCTATATTTTTTAACTTTCACCACTATAATTGTAAATCCTGAATCCTTTCTGGTGATTCTGACAAAGTTTTACGAATTTTTTTTAAAGTATAGACGGTGGAAATTAAAAATTCTTGTGGTGTCTCTCCTGCTCCAAGTCGTCCCGTCTGACGTCCTACCCCCCTTAAACTCCCTGTTCCCACGGATGGTGTCATATGCCCTCACTCGATGAGACGCCGAGCAGTGGTTTGGCATGTAATCACGAACATGGGTGAAAAGTCTTGTGGTGAAGACCGTTAAATCATCATCTATCGTCCCCTTCCTGACCAGCTAGTCACAGAGAAAATTTCTTCCATCATCATAATTCGAACCGACTACTTTTGTGTCGAGCCACACAGCACCGGAGTGCTGTAGTGACCTCAGTTAAGGGGGCGGGTTTCTGAAGCAAAGCTACCGTTAGAGGAGCTTCGTGTCACTCCGTGAAATATTAATGAACGCACGAGTTGGCACAACAGAGTCACTGTAATCTGAATTTTCGTTTCGAATGCCATAGCAGCAAAACATTTTGTTTTGTGACGAACGCGACAACAGTGAATTCCGCCGTCAGGAAACGAAGCAATATTGACGCCAGTAGTGACAAAAAGGACGCTGATAAAACGAATGTGTAGAGTCGAGGTACGTGAACTTCACTTCCTCCGCATTCTGCGCACGTCCCTTCTGCTTCCGTTCTTTTCGGGGAAGTGAATAAACTGCGGAGGTACTTTTGGCAGCGAGAACACCGACGACCGCAGTTCATCTCCGTGTAATACCTGTAGGGAGAGCGCCAGACAGGTTGGCAGGCAACCGAGCAGCAGCAGCAGCAGCAGGTAGGGAGAGAGAGAGAGAGAGAGAGAGGCGGTGAAGGGGGTCGCCTTTTCGCGCAGGGCTTCCGGGCGGAACACGAGGCCGCTCCGCCGCTCGGTAATCAGGTTGGCCGCCTTGGTCCGGAAATTACCGCAGGTGGAAGCGGAGCGGCGCTGCGCTGCGCGGCGCTGCGGAGGCAATTTTTCTGGCTGTGGCGGAATGCACGCTCGGTCGGTCGCCACTGGGAAGCGGGCGGGGTGGAGCGCGCCGAGCCTGTTCGCTTCCTGCGCCGCTCCGCCCCCATCCATCCATCCACCCACCCGTCGAACACGCCCACACAGTCGTCGAGCCCTGTCGTAGCCTGTTGCTAAACATACCGCGGTGCTTCGCGTGGAAATCACGTCGGCAGGAAACTTTGCTCACGTTGTACTGCTCTAGAGTACCAAAACGGAGGCGACATGCTGTAGGGAAATCTGAAATTTGTTTGTTGGAATTGTGTTGTTATGAATAGTTTGAATTATTTGTTTTGTATTGTTGCCAGTCTTATTTTTAGGGTTCCGTATCTCAGTCAGTGGAAACGAGACCTCTATTGGCGTAAGCTGTCGCCAGCACATTGGTCGGCAAAGATGAAGCGCGAAGATTGATTAATAGGCTCTGGATCAAGTGCAGCTATTGTGAGAGAGGCCAGAGACACATGCACAAGCAACACGCCCCCAACGCCCCCTCGACAGCACGTATTTAGGCCGCCACCGCTGACTAGAGGGCCTCACTCACTCAGTCATCCACTTTGACGTCTGCCAGTTTACTTTCACAGCTGGTTTTGTTCGTCACAGGCTACATCAGTACATAGCGACCATATCAGTGACTATAGTGGGACTAGTTTATCTCAACGAGAATTGTCCTTTACGTCAGTCTACAAGAACACTATTACTGATGAGCCTGTACCACAACACATGCACTCTATTCAAGTTAAGTAAAGTATCCAGTTCACATAAATAAAGAACCATATTAAACCACGTTTGCATTTGTTTTGTACATAAAAGATAACATGCACCCATAACAATATCCTCTCCCTTGCTTCCTTGCAGTACAAGACTCTATAGAATCCTTATAGGATCACTTTGCCTGTCTGTCCGACTCTTAAAAATACCTATTCTCAGGATCGGGTAGAGGTATCAAGCTGAAGTTTGTGTCACAGTCTAAGGTCGACGGTCCCTTGGCGACGTAAAAAATTTAAGCTTCAGATTAAATGTAGTCAAATGATACGGTCATTTAGGCAACACATCTATCAGGGGGCACCACCTTGAAGCAGCACTGTCTGTGCTGGTGGAGGGGCTTGTGTTTTCGTTTGAAGCTGAGGGATATGCCAGCTGTGGGAACCTACGGTCAGTAAGGTCTTGGCCAATGGACCAGACTAAATGTGTCCCACAACGACCTTCATCCCACATCCATTCCTTGTCCCTTCCCAACTCCTCAATAAGCAACCAAAGGTGTGAAGCGATCTATGCCAAGGAGTACCTGGCACATGGCAAGATGTGTCGTGAACGGAGCCTCATGGATACTGGGCGACCTCCCTGAGAATTTAGCCCTATACTGTGTGAGGTTTCCGTGATGTGGACCGATTAGATCCCCAATTCTCGTGGGACCAAATGGACATCAAAGAAAAAAGCAATACTGATGGGCAGGCTGAGACCTCAGACAGCCAAACATCAGAGCAGGAACCGGTGGAAAACGTCCCCTCAGCTGAAGAGGAGGACAGACCAGCTCAAGAAGTGGGAATGCTTACTAAGAAGTTGGCCCGGATTAAGATCAAAGAAGGAGAAAATGTATTAGAGAACAAAAGCTAAAGGAAGGTTCAAATGGCTCTAAGCACTATGGGACTTAACTTCTGAGGTCATCAGTCCCCTAGAACTTAGAACTACTTAAACCTAACTAACCTAAGGACATAACACACATCCATGCCCGAGGCAGGATTCGAACCTGCGACCGTAGCGGTTGCGCGGTTCCAGACTGCAGCGGCTAGAACCGCTCGGCCACTCCGGCCAACGCTAAAGGAAGGAAAAGAGTGGCTTCCTAAAGAAAAGTGGAGAGAACTAAAAGGGCTTGAGTCCAAGACGTCCAAGAAAAATCTGTCCCAGGGCGAAGGGGGTGTACAAAGACCTTCTACGTTGAAGGCAGGCAGTAAGAGAACAAAGGAGGACTCTAAGACTCCCACTTCTCAGGATAAGCGTATCCAGAAAAAGCTGAGGCAAGAAGTAGGGAAACAGACCTATAGTACTGCGGTTTCGGTTTCTAGGATAGCAGTTATAAAGCAAGGCTATCCAGTGGTCAAGATCACATCACAGCAGGAGGAGCTCGTGCAGATGGCTCTTTTTGAGAAGATTGGGAGGGGGGCCGCTGGTCCAGAACCCCAATTCAGGAGAGTCTATCTGAATCCCAGTGCTCTTACATTTGCGTATGAGGGGGTGGGTACAAGTGGACTGGCTTAAGGAAAAGTGTAAGTAGGCTATTTAGATTTTTATTTTGGGAACGCCACGTAGCGCTCTGTATGAAAATCACTGACTGTGCCGTGTGCAGTCTGTGGCTGATTATTGGCATTGTTGGAATATTGGCTATTGTAGTGTTGCGCAGTTGGAGGTGAGCCGCCAGCAGTGGTGGATGTGGAGAGAGAGATGCCAGAGTTTTGAGAACGGACGATGTGGATACACGTGTGTCCGCCAGAAAATGGAAATTTGTGAAGATGGATGTCATGACTTTGAACATTTTTGAGGTATATACATGGTTTGTTCCCTATCAAAAGTTTTCATTTGCTAACTATGCCTCTCAGTAGTTAGTGCATTCAGTAGTTAGAATCTTTTATTAAGCTGGCAGTATTGGTGCTCACTGTATTGCAGAAGTTCAAGTAACGACGATTTTTGTGAGGTGAGGGATTCATGAAAGGTATAGTTTATTGTTATTCAGGGCCATTCTTTTGTAGGGATTATTGAAAATCAGACTGCGTTGCGCTAAAAATATTGTGTGTTAGTTTATTCATGATCAGAATAAGTAAAGAGAGAAATGTCTGAGTACGTTCAGTTTTACTCAGCTGTCTCTATATAAAATAAAGTAGAAATTTTCCAGCACAGTAACTCATAATTTTTTCTAAGGGGACGTTTTAAAAGGTGTCCCTAATATCAGCCTGGGAGGATGCAAAGCTGCTGGTAAATACGGTGGCATAGCTCCCCAAGGTTGCAAAGATATTAATCTGGATGCCAAAACTTCTTAAGGTTACCTCTCCAGAGACTCTGATTGAGAAAATATGGTCTCAAAACCCGAAAGTCTCGACAGAGGATCGGGAGGTAATCATCTGGAAGGTTGTACCAAACGGCCAAACCCTTGTGGTGAAAAGTCGGAGAGAAGTCCCTGAAGGCAGTGTGGAAACAGGACCTGAGACTATTCTTGGGGTTCTCACAAGTTGCCGTCAGCGTAATCAAAGACATCAGAAGCGAAAGTGGCAGCTTGATGGAGACCGAATGTGCTGCAGATAAATCAGCAACACAGTAAATGGGCCACTGCTGCCCTGAATCGTCTTCTGGGAAGACAAGAAGTGGACGTGGTCCTGATTCATAAACCCTGTTCATATGAAGGGGGTGTAACAGGCCTCGGCGGCACTGGAGATAAGCTGGTTTATGCAAGAAATATAAAACTCCAGAACATGCATTTACGTAAAAAATGGAATCCTCTGCATGCCAATGGCGGACTTTCCTTCTAGGGACTTAATGACCATCAGGATACAGTAATGTGAGGAAGGTATCACTAGGGAGTTTGTAATGGCCTCGGCATACCTTCCTTATGAGGGCAGTGCTCCTCCTTCTGAAGGAGTAAGGAGGCTGATGGAAGCCTGTGTACAATAGAGCAACCAACTAGTGGTTGGATGAGATGATAATGCCACCAACTTAGTGTGGGGCAGCACCGTCACCAACAGTAGAGGTGAGTACCTTCTAGAATTTCTTCTAGCTAATAACTTAGAGATCCTCAACAGGGGCGAGGAAACTACATTTAGGAATATTAGAAGGGAAGAGATAATTGACACAACATTTGGTTCCGTTTTGACGTGTAGTTACGTCAAACATGGCATGTGGCTTAAGAGCCCTCCTCATTAGGCCACATGTATTTTAAGTACGAGGTTGAAATTGGCATTAGACAGACCATGTCCTATAGGAATCCCAGGAAAACGGACTGGGAGGCGTATAGGAGGGACCTCGACTCAAGCCTATTGTATGAATAGGAATGCATCTTGGTGGAACTACAACCTAAAATCACAGAGGAAACATGTACAAAGACTGTTTAATCTTGCGAGAAGGAAAGCACAATGGGCTGAATATCGGGAGGTCCTTGTCAAATACAGTCTTGCAATTAAGCAAGCAGAGCAGGCGTCCTGGAAGGTATTCTGTGAGGAGGTAGAGGGTACGGCTGTTCAGGCCAGACTTCACTAAATCCTCACTAGGATACAAACTAATCCAGGAGGAACTTTAAGGAAAGAGGATGGGAAGTATATAAGTACAGCACATGAAACGCTGGAACTTCTCTCATTTTCCTCAATGTAGTCTGACAGACAACATAGACCAGGACGAGATCCCTGTGAGATATCGGTTTTCAGGTATTCAAAAGGAGAAATGGGAATCTTCCAGAGAACGTTTTGACCATAGTAAAATCCAATCGGCGGTGAGAACATTCCAACCATTCAAGTCACCTGTCCCAAATGGAATTTTTCCAGCGCTCATGCAACAAGCAGGGGTGAACTTAATAACATTCCTATGCAGGTTATTTAGAGTTAGCCTAGCAGCAGGAATCATTCCTAACGTCTGGACGGCAGTGAAGGTTGTCTTCATTCCAAAGCCAGGGAGAACTGATCATACCAAGCCCAACGATATGAGAACAATCATTCTGTTCTCCTTCCTTCTTAAAACATTAGAAAAGCTAGTCAACGTGCATATTATGGAGAGAAGGTTAACTAGGGTCCCTCTACACACAAACCAACATGCATACCAACCAGAAAAATCGAGAGGAGCTGCACTCCACCAACTTGTTGGGAAGGTGGAGAAAGCATTACACTTTCAGGAAGTAGCCCTCTGCATCTTCTTTGACATTGAAGGGTATTTTAGCAACATGACCTTCCAATTCATGGTTAAGGCAGCAGAGGTGCATGGCTTGAATAACACCATTTGTAAGTGGATTAGAGCCATGCTTAGTGGTAGAAAGGTACTCTATGACTACCAGGAGAGATTGTGGTAAAAACCGGGGCTTAAACCCCAAGAGTATGTACTGGATATACACCAAGGTAGTAAGAGCTATGATCACTTAGGAGGCTACAGTGTGATGGAAAAAGGTAGAACAGCAGGTAACTGCAAAGGAACTTGCTAAGGTGCAGAGATTGGCCTGCTTAGCCATTACAGGTGGAATTAGCAGCACACCCACTGCTGGGATGGCAATTATGCTGGACATGCCCCCATTACACCTGTGGGTAAAAATGGAGGCAGCAGCTGGAGCTCACAAGTTAAAGACTGGCAAAACCTGGAACTCACTGGGGTATCCAGGCTCCCACACCAAAATACTCGGTGAAGTACACATAGGTATGGTTGGGGAAATGTCAGTCGACTATATAGTAACTCCCAGCCGCTTCAACAAGTCTTTCAATGTAGTAGTTGGAAGTAGAAGAGCTCTGGGAGAACTAATTTCGACACCGTACTGTGGTCATAGTCTGGTTGAGTGACGGTTCGAAAACAGACCAAGGTGTTGTGGCCAGGGCATATGGGGTGCAGCCAAGGCTGGAGAGTGCAAACTCTGTAGGGAAGATGGCCACTGTGTTTCAAGCAGAAATATTTCCTATCAGGGTGTGCGTGGAGGAGACTTTCTGGCGGTGCTACAGAGGTCGTAGCATTTTCATTTATTCAGACAGCCAAGCAGCCCTTTAAACACTGGCAGCCTCTGCAACAAGATGAAAGATCGTGACAGAATCCCACTGAGTGCTTGTGGAGCCAGGGGAAAGCAATAGGGTAAACCTATTGTGGGTCCATGGTCACTCAGGGATTAGAGGTAATGAGCAAGCCGATAGATGGGCTAAGGAAGAGGCTATGACACAATTTATTGGACCGAAACCTGTCCTGACAATCATCAAGGCGTTGATCAAAATAAAACTACGAGCCTGGACAAGGAGACAGCATGTAGCATATTGAGCCAAGGTCCAAAAGCAAAACCATGGCAAGGTATTGATGCGGAAGCCATGTTCCTAGACAAGCCTCTCAAACCTGGTCTTGAACAGGAGAGAAATGAAACTCATGGCTGGACTATTGAAAGGGCATGGGAATTTCAAAAAACACCTACATACTTTGGGGATACTAGAAGAAGACCCCAAATGTGGGATGTGTGGTGTGGCGCGGAAACCGCATCGCATTTTATCTTCGAATGTAAGGCATTGGAGATTGAAAGAAATAGAATATACGGATCAACCAGACTCGAAGAAATTGTGTCTAGCAAAGCACTGGTAAAGGATCTCCTTACACTGTTCAAGGGCATTGGTTGTCTTTACTTGAGACACAGGGAACAATACAGCACAATAAGCTCTGTTTCGGTGCGGGCAGCAGCAGGCTTGACCAGTATCGTTATTGCTTCCCTGATAAAATCAAATCAAACCAAATCAAATCAGTGCCACACATTTTGATACAAACTCACTCATCCACACTTATAGACTACTTCCCGTTGACCTAGAAACATAATAATTGGCAAGTCGGACACCTTCACAGTACAACCAAAGGAAAAAAATCCTAACGTTGTGAATTTGCAGTAATAGCACATGAAAAGAATTTTTTTTTTTCGTTTGTTATCTGCCAGTCAGTCCGTCCGTCTGTTAAGCCCCCTTTTTCTCCGAAACGTGCAGAAGTATCAAATTGAAATTTATGTCATATGTTAAGAAGATCATTAGTCCACTGGTGATGAAATAAATGCAACATTCTAGGACAATGGAACCAAAAGATCCGGCCATTTATGTCACATATTTTGTTACTCGAATACACACTTATCAAAACCTATAGAGTACGCCCCATTGATGTTGAATCATGAAATTTGGCAAGAAGCAAGGTTTCACAGTGCAAGGAAGAAAGTAAGAAAATTCTTAATTTGTATTTACATCACGTGAAAGAAATATTTCTTTTGTCATTTGTTACCCGATTTAAATCTTCAATTTAAAACATCCTCGAAAGTCTTGACAAAAATTGTCGAGAACTTCATTACTGGAATGGGTGAATTGTCTATATACATAATTAAGTTTTTATGGATCCCTCAGTGTGCGAGCCCTACTAACACATGTCTGATTTTTTATTGCCTGATGAATCATTACGGTGGTACCCTTTTCAAGTACGTTTTAATCATCATCGGCTTTTTAACTGCATGTAAATGAAAACAAAATTATTGAAGCTTTCCAAAATTAAGTACAGGGCTATTACAAATGATTGAAGCGATTTCATAAATTCACTGTAGCTCCATTCATTGACATATGGTCACGACACACTACAGATACGTAGAAAAACTCATAAAGTTTTGTTCGGCTGAAGCCGCACTTCAGGTTTCTGCCGCCAAAGCGCTCGAGAGCGCAGTGAGACGAAATGGCGACAGCAGCCGAGAAAGCGTATGTGGTGCTTGAAATGCACTCACATCAGTCAGTCATAACAGTGCAACGACACTTCAGGACGAAGTTCAACAAAGATCCACCAACTGCTAACTCCATTCGGCGATGGTATGCGCAGTTTAAAGCTTCTGGATGCCTCTGTAAGGGGAAATCAACGGGTCGGCCTGCAGTGAGCGAAGAAACGGTTGAACGCGGGCGGGCAAGTTTCACGCGTAGCCCGCGAAAGTCGACGAATAAAGCAAGCAGGGAGCTAAACGTACCGCAGCCGACGGTTTGGAAAATCTTACGGAAAAGGCTAAAGCAGAAGCCTTACCGTTTACAATTGCCACAAGCCCTGACACCCGATGACAAAGTCAAACGCTTTGAATTTTCGGCGCGGTTGCAACAGCACATGGAAGAGGATGCGTTCAGTGCGAAACTTGTTTTCAGTGATGAAGCAACATTTTTTCTTAATGGTGAAGTGAACAGACACATTGTGAGAATCTGGGCGGAAGAGAATCCTCACGCATTCGTGCAGCAAATTCGCAATTCACCAAAAGTTAACGTGTTTTGTGCAATCTCACGGTTTAAAGTTTACGGCCCCTTTTTCTTCTGCGAAAAAAACGTTACAGGACACGTGTATCTGGACATGCTGGAAAATTGGCTCATGCCACAACTGGAGACCGACAGCGCCGACTTCATCTTTCAACAGGATGGTGCTCCACCGCACTTCCATCATGATGTTCGGCATTCCTTAAACAGGAGATTGGAAAACCGATGGATCGGTCGTGGTGGAGATCATGATCAGCAATTCATGTCATGGCCTCCACGCTCTCCCGACTTAACCCCATGCGATTTCTTTCTGTGGGGTTATGTAAAAGATTCAGTGTTTAAACCCCCTCTACCAAGAAACGTGCCAGAACTGCGAGCTCGCATCAACGATGCTTTCGAACTCATTGATGGGGACATGCTGCGCCGAGTATGGGAGGAACTTGATTATCGGCTTGATGTCTGCCGAATCACTAAAGGGGCACATATCGAACATTTGTGAATGCCTAAAAATACTTTTTGAGTTTTTGTATGTGTGTGCAAAGCATTGTGAAAATATCTCAAATAATAAAGTTATTGTAGAGCTGTGAAATCGCTTCAATCATTTGTAATAACCCTGTATTTGTTAGTTTACAAACTACGACTAACGTATTTTTAAAAATGAGCACAAGCAGTCTCGACCGCAAAAAAACATTTATTTTGGGGTTTTTGACCATCTTTAGGCCTAATGTTGAAATATGAACGTAGAATGGATTTATGGGGATGTCTGAAAACAGTAGTAACAAAAAAGTATATCATTCACAACAAATATGAAGCGAAGAAATTATACGAGTGATGTTAGACGGTGGCGGTGAAAAAAAATCATTAGATGAACGTCGGCCGAAGAACCCGAGACAGAAGCCAGTAGGCAGTTTGTCAACAAGTGGCCACGAAAGCCTCAACAATTTTGTAATATAGCGACTGTTACAACTCCGCGATAGCCAACTATTAAGGAGAGCAATGAAACTGTTGCTTAAATACGAGATGCTCCACCCACTGCATTCCGAATTACGTCAGCGACATCCAGTCAGGCAAACAAGACGTGCAACAGTTATTAGAATAATATATATACAGAATGGTTACACGAAAGCTAATAGCAGATGAAGAAATAGATGCATGGCTGGGTCGGAGATTTTCTCCGCTTAGGGGTTGGGTGTTGTGTTGTCCTAATCATCATCATTCCATCCACATCGACACGCAAGTCGCTTAAGTCGCCGAAGAGGCGTCAAATCGAAAGACTGGCACCCGGCGAACAGTCTATCCGACGAGAGGCTCTAGTCACACGACGACCAATCATCATCGGTTGAAAGAACACAGATAGCCATCTTTGGGAATTTATCGTAAACTCTTAGATTGTACGGCAGCAAAGATGTTTAAATGACGCTAGTGTTTCTCATGGAGACGGCATGATCATATCGATATGCGCTGACCAGCAGAAGAGGATCTGAGAACTGCGACAGCCGCTGGATGTGAAATACTTACTGGCATGCAGGCCGACATGTACAAATGCATGCCAGGTATTGCATATTGCTCCCAGATAGTAGTGCCACTGAAGATACTGTTTTAGTAGCACCGTTATTTACCATCGAAACGGCGTGGAGGTGTCGATGTGCGCATTTCCACAAATCACGATTTCAAAGCTGCGAATGCGACTAGTTGTTACAAAATACTGGAATACGAGTAACATAAGAAATGTATTTTCACGCACTCATAACTTGTGAGAAAACTGCATGTGGGTGAAGGGGAGCTAGCGGCGCCCACCCTGTTGTTATAAATTATGTTCAAGCGAAAGACTGGGACTCAAAATTATAACACTGGACCCTTCGGTAGGATTTAGAACTGTTATTAAGTAATAATTTGATTACTCTTTAATTTTAATATGAAAATTGAAGTATGTTTCCACCTGCTAAGACAGCCAGGGGAATTACAAGGGGTAGTCATAGAGGTCTTATTATCACCTCAACAAAAATAAGTTACTTAATTAATTTTTGTTTGTCTGCAGTCTTGAGAGCGCGCGAGCAAAATAATTTGCCCCCGCACAGAAAGACTTTCGCATTCTCAGCGCTAGGCGTATCAAATCCTCGGTTCTGAAGGGACAGTTGCCTCGTTTTGCTGTTGCCGGCTGAGCCGTTTGCTTCGTCTGTTATGAACGAAACATTCTCTCTCAGCCCCGGATACACTGTGAGAATGGAGCCGTGTTCACACCGACTGCACTGCAACCTTTCTGAAACGATTTAAAAAAAACGTATTTGGTAAAAACAAATTCATTCCCTCGCATCTCATAGCCTCATGCGGTAGCTTCATGATGAACTGCCTATCACTTCGCGAATGGTCAGAGTTATTGCAGTATTCCCATACTTTGGTATGAAATATAGGGATCGCTATAATTTTGAATTTGGCGTATGTTAGGTCCTATATCGCTGCATATAAAATACAGACAACACATTGAATTTTCTTTAAATTTGAGAAAAGATTTATATCTACCTTCTGTCTAGAGAAAATGGGTTGTATATTGTGCACTCACTTCCGATCACACGCACTAGGGAAAGAGTGAAAGTGAAATATTCACAATATCCTTCATATCTCATAACCAGCTCGAGATGCCGCACCGAGATTTTGGCAAATGACACCAAACAAAGCGAAGAGTATTTCGCCACAAGTTAATATTTGAAACTTTATCTACTGACATACATGAGTAACTACTGATTTTGAAGGTCATCGATAGATGTTGAAATGGGGGCGAGTATGGGATTATAGTAACATAAGTGAAGGAAACACACATTTATTTTTATGCAAAGTATGAGTTTTCGTAAGTTATTGACCTGAATTCTCCTTAATTACTTGTTTAATAACAGATTGCTTCAGGATTCTGTCACAATTGCAACTGCATTAGCTTTTTAGTGAGGTGAAATAGAATAAACCCCAGTGTTTTTGCAAAGGAAGCAAATTTTGATATGGTGTAACAGCTATGGAAGAACTATCGCTGACAGTGCTGCTAAAGCAGAGTTGCTGAACACAGCCTTCCAAAATCCCTTCAACAAAGAAGGCGAGGTAAATATTCCAAAATTCGAATCAGGAACAGCTGCCAACAATAGTAACTTGGAAGCAGATATCCTCGTAGAAGTGAAGTAACTTAAATCAATTAATAAAAGCAAGTCTTACGGTCCAGACTCTATACCAATCAGGTTCCTTTCAGAGTATGCTGACGCAATAGTTTTGTACTTAACAAGCATATACAATCACTCGCTCGACGAAAGATCCGTGCCAAAGACTGGAAACTTCCACGGGTCGCACCAATATTTAAGGAAGGGAATAGGAGTAATCCACTAAATTGCAGTCCCATATCATTAATGTCGATATGCAGCATGATGTTAGTACATATCTTGTGTTCTAACATTATGAATTACCTCGAAGAGAATGGTCTATTGACACACAGTCAACACACGTTTAGGAAACATCTTCTTTAATCATACGAAGTGTTGAGTGCAACTGACAAGCGATTTCAAATTGATTCCGCATTTCTCGATTTCCAGAAAGCTTTTGTCGCTGTACCTCAGAAGTGGCTTGCAATCAGATTGCTCGCTTATGGAATATCGTCTCAGTTATGCAAGTGGATTCGTGATTTCCTGTCAGAGAGATCACAGTTCATAGTAACTGACGGAAAGTCATAGAGTAAAGCAGAAGTGACTTCTGGCGTTCTCCAAGGTAGTGTTATATAGGCCCTCTGCGTACCGTATTTATATAAACGATTTCGGAGACAATCTGAGCAGCCGTCTTGGACTGTTTGGAGATGGTGTTTTCGTTTATCGTCTAGTTAAATTATATGAAGATCAAAACAAATTGCAAAACGATTTAGAAAAGATATCTGTATTGTGCTAAAATTGGCAATTGACCGTAAGTAATGAAAAGTGTGAGGTCATCCACATGAGTGCTAAAAGGAATCCGTTAAACGTCGGTAACACGATAGATCAATCAAATATAAAGGCTGAAAATTCAACCAAATACATAGGAATTACAATTACGAACAACTTAATTTGGAAGGAACACATAGAAAATGTTGTAGGGAAGGCTGACCAAAGGCTGCGTTTTATTGGCAGGACACTTAGAAAACGTAACCGATCTATTAAAGAAAATGCCTACACTACGCTTGTCTGTCCACTTTTGGAATACTACTGCACGGTCTGGGATCCATACCAGATAGAATTAACAGTGTACGCCGAGAACGTTCAAAGATTAGCAGCACGTTTTGTATCATCGAGAGATAGTGGAGTGTCACGGACATGATACAGGATTTGAGATGGACATCATTAAAGCAAATGCGTTTCTCGCTGCGGCGGGATCTTCTCACCAAATTTCAATCGCAGACTTTCTCCTCCGAATGTGAAAATATTTTGTCGACTCAGATCTACATAGGGAGAAACAATCATCACAATAAAATACGGAATTTCCAGACCACGCACAGAAATATATAGGTGTTCGTTTATTCCGCGCTCTGTTCGAGAATGGAATAAAAGAGAATTATTGTGAAAGTGGTTCGATAAATCCTGTGCCAGGCACTAAAGTGTGATTTTCGGAGTGTCCATGTAGATATAGATGTAGATGAGGAAGGAAAGAAGGTTTACAAGTGCGTCGAAAATAAATCTCTCCTTCTGTTGCAATTTTTGCGCAGTCTTGTAATCCATTGTGTTTTTAAGAATAAACGGGTATTTTTTAGAATTATTACTAGTCCTGCATAACCTGCTAAAACAATCGTTTACAGACTCGCTAACTGTAGCCTTGACGCACGGGGAGCTGGGCGTTTGTGTGAAGGCTTGTGATGTAGAACAACGCCTCCTTTACTTCACTTTGCCATCGTCAAGGAGCCCCCACCACCACTATTTCCTCCCATCCTGTCAGGGCAGCTAGGGACCAAGTAAGACTGTATGCATTCTACACACTGAAGTCCCTGAGCTACAGTACTATAACTCGCTGCTAGGGCAGCTAAAAGTAAATGGCAAGGTCCACCCCCCGTTAATCAATGGGCTGCACCATTTTGCACAGGCGCATCTAGTGGCGTGCTATGATAGTGAGACGCGAGTATTTCGCTGTGTTGCAGACATTTATCTGCAGACAAACTGTAAATTATGTACTTTTATTTTTTTTTTCTAATTGACACAACTTAATGACTACTTATTGTATTAACATGATCACTAGGAAAAAAAACTAATTGCCAAAGGGGATTACGTGACTGTCTTGTGACATAATAAATTCAGCTGTATAAAAAATTCTGGCAACTAATGGTGGACATAAAAATGATTCTAGCGTTCAGTAACTAACTCCTCTCGCTCTCTCTCTCTCTCTCTCTTCTTGTCACAACAATGTTATATGCTTAGAGATGGCATCAAAAATTTGAAGCAGACACAGAGCCCATAGCTGTATGAAAATTATGGCGACTGTGCACTAACAAATTGTAAGACAGCATCTCTGAATACATTAGCAGTGAAAGTAATGACGGTATCTTCCGCGGATTATTTTTACTTATTTAATACAGCGGAAAGTAAGAACAGGTTCTAAGTAAGTATTCTGCTCACACCATCATATACTGTGAGTGGAGTTACGCTGCTAACAACAAAAACAGGTCACTAGCATGTAATTAGCTGGTTCACGCTAGCTGTATCATTTCTGGGGTAAGATAGAATCTGTGAAAACTTTTGCCGTGTTGTGCAAGTGACTTAGAAAAAGCGTTCACGTGACCAAGAAACAGCTTTCATTAACGTAAAGTGGTGAAATATGTTTGAAGACCTCAAAAGCTGTAGGGAAGAAGGCTAACATACAATAAGAACGAAAGTCAAGAGATCACGTCAGTGCATCAAAATAAGTGCAACCGGTAAGCTGTTTTTCTTCTTAATTGGAAACTACAAGAGTGGAAGAGTAATCTAAGAACGTCCTTGTTCAAATCTTAGAGCATTTTGAATAAAAATCATCAGCACCGGTGGCCGAAGACTTCCCGCATAAGAAGTCACCCTCATTCTGCCAAAGGCCTTGTCAAAGAGGGTGGAAGAGTGGACAGAGGTTTAGGACAATCTCTTGGAGGTCGGAAACTGCCCCTAAAAGGCGGAAGAATCAGCAATGATCAACGACATGAGAACGCAGAAGACACACAATGTGTATCCAAAGGATGTGTGGCCTGTAACTGAAAAAGTGCTATGATGATATCACTACTGGCAAAAGATTCCCCCATTCGGATCTCCATGAGAGAACTTCCAATGAGACCATGAGAAAATGACTGAACAACCAACAAAGGGTAACGCTGTACTAGACGGGGAGTGGAAAGGCAGAAGTTTGAACGTGGTAGGGAAACAAGAAAATCTGTAAAGGAAAATGCTAAGCTACAGTCTAAACAGAGTATGGGCCAGTGAAGAAAAATGGAAGGAAGACATTGCTGTTCAGACGAGTAGAGGGTAACGTCAACAGCGCAGAAAATGGTAAAACGGATGTAGGATTCGTTACGAGTTAGGTTCTGTAAGCAGCTCATGGATAATGTTCTGCTCATCAGAATCAACAGCAAACCAACACCGACAACATTATTTCAGGTATACATGCCGACGCCGCAAGCAGAAGATGAAGAGACAGAGAAGTATATGAGGATATTGAAAGAATAATTCAGTACTTAAAGCGAGATGAAAATCTGATAGTCACAGGAGACTTGAATGTGGCTATGGGGGAAGCAGTAGAACAAACAGTTACGGGAGAATATGGGTTTGGTAGTAGGAATGAGAGAGGATAAATGCTAATTAAGTTCTGAAATAAATTTCAGATGGTAGTAGCGAATAATTTGTTCAAGAATCACAAGAGGAGGAGATATACTTGGAAAAGGCTACATCATGGTCAGGCAGAGATTCTGATATCATATATTGGATTGTAAGGCTTACCTAGGCTCAGAATAGGATTTAGTAGTGATGAAGAGTAGGCTGAAGTTTAAGGGATTAGTCAGAAAGAATCACCGTGCAGAGAAGTGGGATGCGGAAATACTAAGGAATGAATGGAGCGCTTGGAGTTCACTGAGGCTGTCGATACTTCGATAACGAACGTCTCGGTGAACAGTTCAGTTGAAGGAGGGACATCTCTGGGAAGATCATTCACAGAAGTTGAAAAGAAAAACATAGATACAAGAAAGGTAACTGCGAAGAAATCACGGGCAACAGTGGAAATGCTTCAGCTGAAATGTACAGGAAACAGGAAACAGAAATACAAGTCACTCAAGAAGAAATTACTAGGAAGAGCAGAGAAACTAACGCGAAATAACTACATGAAAAATGTGAACAAACCCGAAAAAGAAATGAGTATCAGAAACACTGACTCAGCATACGGAAAATTCTAAACATTCATTGCTGACATTGAAAGGAAGGACGGTATCATTAAGTGTTCAACGGGAATTCCACTGTTAAACGCAGAGGGGAGAGCGGATAGGCGGAAACAGTATATCAAAGGCCACCGTGAGGGGGACGACTTGTCTGATGACGTGAGAGAAGTAGAAACAAAAATGGTTCAAATGACTCTGAGCACTATGGGACTTAACTCCTAAGGTCATCAGTCCCCTAGAACTTAGAACTACTTAAACCTTACTAACCTAAGGACACACACATCCATGCCCGAGGCAGGATTCGAGCCTGCAACCGTAGCGGTCGCGCGGTTCCAGAGTGTAGCGCCTAGAACCGCTCGAACACCCCGGCCGGCAAGTAGAAACAGGTGTCAACAGAGAAGAGATACGGAATGCAATCTTAGAGTCAGAATTTAAAAGAGGTTTAGATCAGATAAAGGAGAAGGGGCAGCTACATTCTATCAGAATTTCTAAAGTGATTGGTGTTGGTAGATGCAAAACAACTATTCACGTTAGAATGAAAAATCTATGTGACTGGCGATCAAGAAAATTCCTAAGATAACAGGAAGCGGCAAGTGCGAAAATTATCGCATAATCACCCTAGCACCTCATGCATCCAATTTGCTGACAAAAAAAAAAATACAGGGTGGTCCATTGATAGTGACTGGGCCAAATATCTCACGAAATAAACATCAAACGAAAAAACTATAAAGAACGAAACTCGTCTAGTTTGAAGGGGGAAACCAAATGGCGCTATGGCTGGCCCGCTAGATGGCGCTATCATAGGTCAAACGGATATCAACTGCGTTTTTTTAAAAATAGGAACCCCCATTTTTATTACATGTTCGTGTAGTTTGTAAGGAAATATGAATGTTTTAGTTGGACCACTTTTTTCGCTTTGTGATAGATGGCGCTGTAATAGTAACAAACGTATAAGTACGTAGAATCACGTAACATTTCACCAGTGCGGACGGTATTTGCTTCGTGATACATTACCCGTGTTAAAATGGACCGTTTACCAATTGCGGAAAAGGTCGATATCGCGTTGATGAATGGCTATTGTGATCAAAATGCCCAACGGGTGTGTGCTGTGTATGCTGCTCGGTATCCTGGAGATATCATCCAAGTGTACAGACCTTTCGCCCGATAGTTACGTTATTTAAGGAATCAGGAAGTGTTCAGCCACATGTGAAACATCAACCACGACCTGCAACAAATGATGATGCCCAAGTAGGTGTTTTAGCTGCTGTCGCGGCTAATCTGCACATCAGTAGCAGACAAATTGCGCGAGAATCGGGAATCTCAAAAACGTCGGTGTTCAGAATGCTACATCAACATCGATTGCACCCGTACCGTATTTCTATGCACCAGGAATTGCATGGCGACGACTTTGAACGTCGTGTACAGTTCTGCCACTGGCACAAGATAAATTACGGGACGATGACAGATTTTTTGCACGCGTTCTATTTAGCGACGAAGCGTCGTTCACCAACAGCGGTAACGTAAATCTGCATAATACGCACTATTGGGCAACGGGAAATCCACGATGGGTGCGACAAGTGGAACATCAGTGACCTTGGCGGGTTAATGTATGGTGCGGCATTATGGGAGGAGGGATAATTGCCCCCATTTTATCGATGACAATCTAAATGGTGCAATGTATGCTGATTTCCTGCGTAATGTTCTACCGATGTTACTACAAGATGTTTCACTGCATGACAGAATGGCGATGTACTTCCAACATGATGGATGTCCGGCACATAGTTCTCGTGCGGTTGAAGCGGTATTGAATAGGATATTTCATGACAGGTGGACTGGTCGCCGAAGCACCATGTCATGGCCCGCACGCTCACCGAATCTGACGTCCCCGGATTTCTTTCTGTAGGGAAAGTTTAAGGATATTTGCTATCGTGATCCACCGACAACGCCTGACAACATGCGCCATTGTCAATGCATGTGCGAACATTACGGAAGGCGAACTACTCGCTGTTGAGAGGAATGTTGTTACACGTATTGCCAAATGCATTGAGTTGACGGACATCACTTTGAGCATTTATTGCATTAATGTGGTATTTGCAGGTAATCACGCTGTAACAGCATGCGTTCTCAGAAATGATAAGTTCACAAAGGTACATGTGTCACATAGGAACAACCGAAATAAAATGTTCATACGTACCTACGTTCTGCGTTTTAATTTTAAAACCCTACCTATTACCAACTGTTCGTCTAAAATTGTGAGCCATGTGTTAGTGACTATTAAAGCGTCACCTATCACAAAGCGAAAAAAGTGGTCCAACTAAAACATTCATATTTCTTTACTTGCTACACGAATATGTAATAGCAAATGGGCCTTCCTGTTTAAAAAAAACGCAGTTGATATCCGTTTGACCTATGGCAGTGCCATCTAGTGGGGCAAGCATAGCGCCATCTGGTTTCCCCCTTCAAACTAGACAAGTTTCATTCTTTGTAGTTTTATCATTTGACGCTTATTTCGTGAGATATTTGGCCCGGTCAAGATCAATGGACCACCCTGTATAGAAGGATGGAAAAGAAAATTGAGGGTCCGGTACACGACGATGAGTTTGGCTTTATGAAATGTAAAGGTGCCACAGAGGCAGTTCTGTTGAGGTTGATAACTGAGGCAAGATTAAAGGAAATTAAAACTCTTTGTCACGATTTGTCGACCTCGGATAAGTGTTCGATAGTGTAAAATCTTGCAAGATGTTGGAAATTCTGAGAAACAAATTGGGGGGATAGGGAAAGACGGGTAATATGCGTACAAGAGCCAAGAGGGAATCATAAGAGTGAAAGATCAATAACGAAGTACTCGGATTAAAAAGAACGTAAGACACGGATGCAGTCTTTCAACCCTACTGTACAATCATATCGAAGAAGCATTGATGGAAATAAAAGAATGGTTCAAGAGTGGGATTAAAATTCACAGTGTAAGGATATAGACGATAAGATTCGCTGATGACACTCTTATCTTCAGTGAAAGTGAAGAACAGTTACAGGATGTATTGTACGGAATGAATAGTCGAGTACAGAATATGGATTTAGAGTGAATCAAAGAAAGACGTAACTAATGAGAAGTAACAGAAATGAGAACAGCGAGAAACTTAACATCGGAAATGAGGATCAAGAAATACTCTAAGTTAAGGAATTCTGCTACCTAGGTAGCAAAATAACCCATGATGGACAGAGCAAGAAGGACATAAAAAGTAGACTAGCAGAAGTAAAGATGGCAATTAGCCAGGAGAAGCCTACTGGTGTAGAATATAGGTCTTAACTTGAGGACGTACTTTTGGAGTAAAGCATTGTACAACACTGGAGAAAATTAAAACACTTTGACACGATTTGTCGACCTAGAATAAGCCAGCTGGCTGTTACTGAAACATGGAATGTGGGAAACCCAGAACAGAAGAGAATCGGGTCATTTTAGATGTGGTGCTAAAAATCTGATGGATTGACAAGAAATAAGGAGGGTCTCTGCAGAATCAGCGAAAGAAGGAATGTATGGAAAATACTGACAAGAAGAAGTGACAGGATGAATGGACACCTGTGAAGAGGGTAAAAGCTGTGGAGGAAGACATACATTGATATACATCCAGCAAATAATTGAGGAGGTAGGGTGCTATTCTGGGACGCAAAGGTTGGTACAGAAAAGGGTTTCATGGCGGGCCCCCAACGAATTAGTCTTCGGTTAGAACCTTTTTCCTGCAAGTGCGCTCCAACATGACACGAGTGCGTGAGTTGATTTTTCGCGGACTGCGACCCATGTCGTCGCAGCGTCGCGACAAATTCTCTGACGTCACATGCAAGCGTGAGGTCTGGTGGACTTTTATGCAGATTAAGCAGTGATATGTGATCCGACCGTCGGGCATCACAGAGACAGACGTGATAATGGTTGCGACGAAGAGAATATCGATTACGGGTTAGTAACAAAAAGGTTGATTTCATATTTCGTAAAGTCCGTAGTTTTCGTCGGGAGCTGAAGAAAATAGCTGGCTGCAAGCAGTCGGGATCGGTTCTGACGTCGTTTACATGTCAACAGCGTTTTGGTTCCATCGAAGCAATCGTTTCATCTGCCCGTTCGTTTATCAAAGACCCCCACAACTGAAATCGGTAAGTGGAAGAAGTTTATACATGAATACGATTTGTTTAAGTGGCTTGTGGATGGCGTCGCAGATATCGGACGTGAATTCACTAACTGTAGTTTTAGGAGCAGTAAACAACATTTCCAGCTCCTGAGACAAAATAGTATTAATCAAGATCCACTTTAAAGTTTTGTCTTTGCGCTTACAGTCTTTCGCATATTAGTATCTGATTTAAAAATCAGTTCTAAAATGCGTTGCAGAAGGTAGCTAAATTGCCCATGAAATAGCGTAGAAAATTCTTGAAATCATTGGAGTACATATTACTGAATTCCAGGTAAACTAGATTACATTATCTGACAGAAGAAGTGAGGCAGCTGATCGACGTGGTCACATATCAACGTAACATCGTGCACGTACAAACCATCAGCGGGAATGTAAAAGATTAGAGTTGCAATTCTCTCTACCAGGTAGACAGGTCATAGAATATATAAGCGTTGTTCGTGTTTAGTGTCATTGTAAGTAGGCTGTTTATGTTTTCTTATTGGCAACGTTACGTAGCGCTCTGTATGAAAATCACTGGCTGTGCTGTGTGCAGTCTGTGGCTAGTTTGCATTGTTGTCTGCCATTGTAGTGTTGGGCAGCGGCAGCTGGATGTGAACAGCGCGTAGCGTTGCGCAGTTGGAGGTGAGCCGCCAGCAGTGGTGGATGTGGGGAGAGAGATGGCGGAGTTTTGAAATTTTTAAAACTGGATGTCATGAACTGATGTGTATATTATGAGTTTTCAACATTTTTAAGGTAAATACATTGTTTCTTCTCTATTAAAATCTTTCATTGTGTCTAACTTTTGCAGATTTTGTTCCATTGTGTCTAACTTTTGTAGCTTTTGCTGTGTTTGACTCTGATTTTGTTGCATTGTGTCTAACTGTTGCTGTGTTTGTCTCTGATTTTGTTCCATTTGTTGCATTAATTGCAATAATAATGTATTAGTGTCTGGAATCTGTTCCTCTAAGCTTTTCGGCAGTGCCTTTGCACCGGCAACATTCACATTTTGACAAGCAGAAAATGTGTATTGACTTTTTTGAGAAAACGGTGAGGACCCAAAACCTGAATCTACAGTATTTGCGAGATTGTTTCCTATCATTTCGGATTCCTGTGGCGAGCTGTTGCCGACCGATCGATCGATAATGCTTCCCTGTTCACTAATTGTTTCACTGTGTACACCATTATTTGCAACCCGCTCCATTTCCCTATGCGCAATTACCAAATTACTACTTTGAACATTAGTTAATTCATTACTCTGCAGCGCTAACACACTGCTTTCGTCTTCACTGTCATTTCTCAGTTTACTTTGGAGCCTAGTATTACGTTTTTCACACGCCATGATTGTCACAATATTTCACACGATAACACAGAAAAGCACAATTTGAAGAGCAAAAATAAGAAAACACATTAACATAGCCCTGAAAATAATATCTAGTTAATTGCAAGCGCAGCTGTGAAATACTTGGTGCAAATTTACATGCATGCCACACCTGTTTTACTGTACAACAATGAAAGACTGCAACTACAAAGGAGATTCTCTCTACAATTACGCGCTAGCAATAAACAAAATCTACACTAATTACACAAACTACAAGAAAAAATCAGAAGATTCCAGTGAGGCATCCTCGGCTAAGGGTCGACATATGAAACGTCCCCTTTGAAAAATTATACAGGACTGTGATTAAACTGACACACAATATTTTTAGCGCAACGCAATCTGACTTTCAAAAATCCCTACAAAAGAATGGTCCTGACTAACATTAACCTATACCTTTCACAAATCACTTACCTCACCAAAAATCTTCGTTGCTCGAACTACTGCAATACAGCGAGCGCCACTACTGCCAGCTAAATAAAAGATTCAAACTACTGAAGGCACTAACTACTGATAGGTATAGTTAGCAAATGAAAGATTTTAATAGAGAACAAAAAATGTATTTACCTTAAAAATGTTGAAAACTCATAATATACACATCAGTTCATGACATCCAGTTTTAAAAATTTCAAAACTCCGCCATCTCTCTCCCCACATCCACCACTGCTGGCGGCTCACCTCCAACTGCGCAACGCTACGCGCTGTTCACATCCAGCTGCCGCTGCCCAACACTACAATGGCAGACAACAATGCAAACTAGCCACAGACTGCACACAGCACAGCCAGTGATTTTCATACAGAGCGCTACGTAACGTTGCCAATAAGAAAACATAAGCAGCCTACTTACATCATTACCACGCCTCGTAGGGCAAGTAAGTGGCGTGAACGGCGTCACATGTTGAGTGACCACCACGCTTTCGTGTGAGATAGTGTTGTCAGCACCTGACAGAATTTGGATGGGGCTGCATTGTGGATCTCGATTTGGCCAGCTGGTTGAATCGTGCAAATCCAAATTTGTCGAGTGTCGGAATGTGATAGTGACACGATGTCTGACTGCTTGGGAACGTGAAGGCAGGTACACTCGTCGTCAGGGTTCTGATCGACCACGTCTCATCACCACAAAGGAAGATCGCCGTATTGTGCACCTAGCACATCGCAGTCCCTTCACAAATGCGTCTACCACCCGAGAACAAGTAAAGGAGTTCCTGCAGTATTCTGTGTCATCCTGTAGACGGCAGCTCAACCAGATAATTACCATGTCATGCGTAGGCTGCTGTTATCACCACAAGACAAACGGCTACGTTTGGAATGCTGTCGTGATCGGGAGGCATCGACTGCTAACGAAAGGCGTCGCATTCTTGTCAGCGATGAATTGGGCTTCTGCACTACCGAGATGACCATCAACGAGGAATATGGCGGTGACGTCTGGAGAGGTCATATTCTTGCAATGTTTAGAAAAGGCACAGCAGTGTTATACCTAATGTCATGGTGCGATGCGCCATCGGGTGTGACTTCAGGCCACAGTTGGTAAGAATTAAGGGAACTCTAACAACACATGAGTTACTCACGCACATCGTGCGTTCTCGTGTGTTGTCTCGTATGTGACAATATCGTGTCGCTATCCTTCAACAGGACACACATGGAATGTGTCTCTATGAACGGTTTGCGTGATGTTGAGATACTCACGTGACCCGCAAGATCCCCAGATCTTTCTCATGAATAACCTGTGCTGGACGAGCTCGAATGTTATCTCTATCGTAGTACCAGGATCCATCTTATGAAGCACCAGGATCAAACTGCCTTAGGAGAGGATACACCTACTTCTCGACACCATTCCCAACCGAATCAATCAATGCATCCAAATATGACTCTAATCTGTAATCACTGGCATAACGTGAAATATTCTCTCAGCCGGTGAAGTTTCATTTCTTTTTCTCCTCTCCTTCTGGGTTCTTCAGTTTTCTGTCAGACAGTTTATTTACAGTCCATTTTCGAACCATTCACACCCTTTCTCATATTCTTCTTTTGGTTCCACCACCCAACTCATTATCTGCTCTAGCTCACGACGTTCTATGAGGCGCTATTTCATGGCAGGCTTCCGACAGTAAACTGAGTCACGTCTTCATACATAGTTCACTCCAATTGATGAGGATCACACTCACAAATGCACGAGAGCTGGTATGAAAGCGTGACATGCTATCGTTTGCAGGCCTCGTGGAAACGTAGCTTAACAAAGAAGTTACAGTTGTCTGTAGCTATCCAAGCTGTTCAATACAGACCCGTCTCCTCTGCGCTCAGCTGACAAAGCATGTCAGCCCGCAGGTGCGTGCGTGTGTGTTTGTGTGTGAATGTGTGTGTGCGTGCGTTTGTTTGTGTGCACGGCCTTGGTGCGCGGCGACCCCAGGGCTGCCAGCATGCGGGCTGCCGTGGCAGTTCATAAGTCACGCCTTTTGTAAACACCGTCCAGGGAGGCCATCGATCATTTCCATCCGATCGAACGTCATATCAGAACAACATTTTCGTAAAACTATTAAAAAATACATCTCGCAGGCGTTATTGACCAGATGTCTTGACCTAAATGTCTGGAATGCCAATAACTTATATCCTTAATCAAGGCTCCAACCATACTGTCATACACAAATTGAGTCGCGATGAGTTTCTGGCAAAGTTTGTGACAATTAGATCATTGCTATGCTGGTGTATTTTGTGGCAACTATATCATTGGCATGCTGGTGCATTACGTCATTTTATGTGAGAGTCACTTGTTTGTTAGGTTACCTCTGGTGGCCGTTTCTACTATAAGCCAGGGAAACTGCCCGGGTGCCCACAGTGAAGAGGGGTCTCTAGCACCAGAAAGGAAGAAACTAAGAGAAATCACGGAACAAATAAATTGGAGAAACTAGAAAAATCGAATAGTCGAGATAAGTCTTCCCCAACATTAAAATATCAAAGCTGGTTTTGGATATTATTCTGACCTAAAGATAAGCGGATGGTTTAGTCAACTGTAGATAGCAGGCAATGCTGTGTTCAGTGAGTCCATGTAACCGGAAACGAAAGTAGATGAAACATGCTAGGTTAAAGATCTCAGAAATATTACGTGTAATTGAATTTGAAATAGTTTAAATTAATTGATACGTTCAGTGAAGTTATTACTTGCACATAATATTGGCAGCTAAGATTGGTAGTGATCGGAAACAAGTGGATATCAGTCTGAAGTTAGACACTATCTTTCGACTTCTGTCGGCACAATTACTAACGTCATCCACTGTTGCGAGGGTCTTTTCAAAGTGAACGACTAATATTTGTTGTGTCAGGTCAGATCAAGGGTGCCCATACGATAATTTGTAGTATGGCCTAAACCTGGGGTTGTGGAGAATTTTTAATATTTTGGTAGACGAATAGCAACATAGAAGTAACCGTAAGAAAGTTCTACTTCCGACTCTGTTAAAAACCTTCGCAGTGTCGACTTTTAAACCAGTTTCTTGAAAGAAAAACACCTGCCTTCATCTATATTTTTTCCTTTCACCAAGACTTAGGACGAGTGAGGAGGTGGAGAGGGAGGGACTGCTCCTTGGGTCGGGGGGTGCAATAAAGCGTAATAAGTCACGTACAAATGATACTCAGTGGTACAAATAAGTTATCACCGAAATGAAATGCAATGTTATAAACAAAGGCATTTATATGACTCTGTAGGCTTTTCCCGTGTAATAAGTTTTGAAAATCTCTTCGGGTTTGCTGACGGATACTAAAATCAACTCGATTCAATATTTCAGCGATCCAACTGTTCGCCATCTTCAGGAGAACGCTACCCCTGCTGCTGAGTCCCACTCTCAGCGGGTCAATAAAATGTGGAGTGAATAAAATGTGCCCGCATCTCGTGGTCGTGCGGTAGCGTTCACGCTTCCCACGCCCGGGTTCCCGGGTTCGATTCCCGGCGGGGTCAGGGATTTTCTCTGCCTCGTGATGGCTGGGTGTTGTGTGATGTCCTTAGGTTAGTTAGGTTTAAGTAGTTCTAAGTTCTAGGGGACTGATGACCATAGCTGTTAAGTCCCATAGTGCTCAGAGCCATTTTGAATAAAATGTGGACACGTCCTACTGAGATTGAGGATACGCACTGCCCTGCCACAAAGACGAAAGCTGAACCACTTAATGGTACCTAAGCAGAAACAAACGTTTCAGATCGCGTTTTATTCTGTTTGTATAGGTAAATTAGTTTTCTGACAAAAATAGTTTAATATCTGAAATTCGCCTGTAATCGTTAGAAATTCTTAAAAAACTGTATTAATAATTCATTACTTTATTTGCTTCGAAAACGTGTGTTTCCAGACTCTACAGTGATACAATCGATTTATCAAATAATAACTGCACGAGTGAAGACAAAGAGGTCACTTAATACGGAAACTTCTTAGGAAAATGTACAATGTCCGGTGTTCCTACTTTCCTGTACTTATAAGATTTCTGTAATTCAAGCTTCTCCAACACAAATTGCAGTAGAAAATCTTGATAAACAGTCTGAATGACTGGTTAGCGAAACCAAATTAGCTTGAATATAATTGCAATGTCAATATTTTCCATGTTCTTTAAATATAAATGCCTGTGAAAATTTATGTTATGTGCCCACAGAAAGGGGGTCTAGTGAAGCAGGGGATGCAACCCGTCGGCTTTGACAAATGACGTCAGAATTGGCCAGATAGCATTTCTTATACGGATGAAAGAGCTGACAAGACTGTTCAGAAACAAAGGAAAACGAGAGACGAAAAATATAGTTGACAGATACAAGGCAAGTAGTATTTTCACGTTAATGATATCGCGTGTTCGTATCGTAATATTTCTGTGGAAAATGAAGGGGAAAAATGGATGGAAATATTGGTAGCATAGAATACCTCACGTAAGATATATATGGGTTGTATCTTGAACTTCATTCAAACTGTATTGGTTAACTGCAATACGCTGTACAAGTTTAGCGTACGTCCATTTCTTCGTTTTCGTTAGCGTTAATATCCTGTTGTTTAGTTGAACTACATAGGTCAACTGAAGCAAAGGATACAAATTTTACATTTTTCTTTCGCCTCCGCTACCACTAATAATCTGTTCTTACGTAGATAGTAGTACTACCGATGGCAGAAGGAGCTACGTTCATAATATTTGTGCCCCATACTTCCATTGGCCTATATATACGTACACTGATAACGAAAACGTAGAAATGGACGTACTTTACATTTGCAACCTGTACCTCTGTTGAACTACGCAAAGAGGCAATAAGACGACACATATGCAATTTGTATCCCGTACTTCACTATTGGGTACAGTTTCTTTTTATTTTTTCGCCTTCGATGCTAATAGTATCCATTGAAAGTTATAGTTATGATCACAGCAATGACAATAGTATCCCATTCTTTAGTTGAGCTATATTGCTATACACAACATTTGTATCCTGCTCTCCAGTTGATATATATAGGTAAATCTCATCAGTGGTACATATGTCGTTCTTTTCGAATAGGTAGTATCAGTGTAAAGGTCAACTGAAGGACGGTATACAAATTTTAGTTGTGTCGGGCGTTTCGCCTTTAATATTGCTAGTGCAGATTCGAAAAAAATCGTACTGATACTAGTGCTGGGAAACGAAAGAAGAACGACAGCTGCGAAATTTCTATTACGTACTGGAGTGCACGAAAACATACGTAATGTTGTAATACAACACACGAAGAATATTTTGAATAATATGTAGTGATCTCTTTTAAAATCACATTCAGTTATTTTAATGTACAATGACAGCGCTTATCCGGAACACAGAACTATTTATTATCTGTGGCAGAAAGTGAAGACATTATTATCTATGAGAAATGTATGACGTCATTGGTCAAAGCCGACGGGTTGTATCCCCTGCTTCACTAGACCCCAAGCCGGCCGGAGTGGCCGAGCGGTTCTAGGCGCTTCAGTCTGGAACCGCGCGACCGCTACGGTCGCAGGTTCGAATCCTGCCACGGGCATGGATGTGTGTGATGTCCTTAGGTTAGTGAAGTTTAAGTAGTTCTAAGTTCTAGGGAACTGATGACCTCAGACGTTAAGTCCCATAGTGCTCAGAGCCATTTGAACCATTTGAACTAGACCCCAGAAAGGTACAAACGACCAGATGCATGTTATGGGTTGCAAGGATTGGCAGAACTTAGATGTTTGTTAAATGCTTACCTTCTCACTTGTATCGTTGCTCCGCCCGCCACGGCATTTCACGTTTTCTTTATGAGACATCTGGCTGGAGACGGATACATTGCTGTTTCATGTTGGTCAATAGTCGTCTCGTCTGAAACTGATGCTTAGCAACGGCCTGGGCCGCTGCAGCGACACCTCTATTGTTGGGGGCTGCGTCACGTCGTGATATGTTGCTTACTCTAAGAGAATATGCAGAAAATTATCACCGTGCAGTTGAGGAAACTATCCAGCGATAATAGTAGTGGCTTAACTACGATGAGAAGACCGGAGCAATGTCACCGAGAGTAAAGTAGCCCTGGAATTTAAAAAATTGTCCAGGTTCGGGTAGGACTCGCCCACTGAATGCTCCGTACAAATTTAATTATGTATGTAGACAGTTCACCCATTCCGGGAATCAAAAATCTCAACCACTTCTGACTGTTATCGACACTGATACTGCCAAGACATCGGTCCCAAATAAACCAAGACTTTTAGAGAATGTTTAAACTTCAGCAATATACACTTTATCGTCAAACGTATCCGGACACCCCAAGAAACATACGTTTTTCATATTAGGTTCATTGTACTGCCACTTACTGCCAGGTACTCCACATCAGCGACCTAAGTAATCATTAACCATCGTTAGAGAATAGAGCAGGGCTCTCCGCCGAATTCATGGACTTCGAAAGTGCTCAGAAGATTACGTGTCACTTGCGTCAAACGCCTGTACGCTACATTTCCACACTCCTAAACATCCCTAGGTCCTCTGTCTCCGATGTGATAGTGAAGTGGAAACGTAAAGAGACACGTGCAGCACAAAAGCATACAGGCCGACCTCGTCTGTTGACCGACAGAGACCGCTGACATTTGAAAAGGGTCGTAATGTGTAATAGGCAGACATCCATCCAGACCATCACACACGAATTCCAATCTGCATCAGGATCCACTGCAATTACTACGACAGTTAGGCGGGACGTGAGCAAAAACTGGATTTCGTGGTCGAGCGGCTGCTCGTAAGCCACACATCACGACGTAAATGCCAAACGACGCCTCGCTTGGTGTAAGGAGCGTAAACATTGGACGACTGAACAGTGGAAAAACGTTGTGTGGAGTGACGAATCACGGCACACAATGTGGCGATCCGATGGCAGGGTGTGTGTATGGCTAATACCAGGTGAACGTCATCTGCCAGCGTGTGTAGTGCCAATAGTAAATTTCTGATGTGGTGGTGTTATGGTGTGGTCGTGTTTTTCATGGAGGGGGCTTGCACCCCTTGTTGTTTTGCGTGGCACTATCATAGCACATGCCTACATTGATGCTTTATCTTTATACACCTTCTTGCTTTCCACTGTTGAAGAGCAATTCGGGGATGGCGATTGCATCTTTCAACACGATCGAGCACCTGTTATAATGCACGGCCTGTAGCGGAGTGGTTACACGACAATAAAATCACTGTAGTGGAGTGCCTGCACAGAGCCCTGACCTGAATCCTATGGAACACCTTTCGGATGTCTTGGAACGCCGACTTCGCGCCAGGCTTCACCGACCGACGTCGATACCTCTCCTCAGTGCAGCACTCTGTGACGAATGGGCTGCCATTCCCCAAGAAACCTTCCAGCACCAGAATAAACGTATGCCTGTGAGAGTGGAAGCTGTCATCAAGGTTAAGTATGGGCCAACACCATATTGAATTCCAGCATTACCGATGGAGGACGCCACTAAATTGTAAGTCATTTGCAGGTTGTATGTGGAAGGTCATATCTATGAGTATGCGCAGAAATCGCACCTGCATTTCTGATGACGGATAAATTTTGGTCACTTAGTGTAAATGTGACATAAAATCATGCAGGCAACCATTACTATAACAATCAGTAGCTCCTCATTCAGGCTGGTTGTGTCTCAATGATAAAAATCAGACTTCAGGCAAGGAATGACTGTGTTACTCACATGATTCCTTTCGGAATTTTGCATCATCAGATCTTCACGTAGATATGGAGTTTTAAGTTGTATGTGGAACGTCATATCTATGAGTATGCGCAGAAATCGCTCCTGCATTTCTGATGACGGATAAATACAGAAACGCGTATTATGAGTAGTATAGTCATTTCTTGCCTGATGTTTGACTTTTACCATTGCGACCCAGTCAGCTTGAATGCAGAATGACTGACTCTTTTAATCTCAAGTTTGACGTTGGCTAAAAAATGACAAAAATCTTATTCGTGCAATATAATTATAAATTAACAGTTGTCGGATTTTTTCCTTAGGTTGTACTGTGAAACGTTAAGTCTTCCAAATTTCATGATTAAAGGTCATCGGAAAGTATCCTATTTCCCTTGATGAGTAAGTTCGTGAGTATCAAAGTATGTGACCTAAAGGGTCATATCTCATGACTGCATTGTCTTCGAAACTACAAAGTTTCACACCGCCAAGGACCCATAGACTTCAATATGAGACATAAATTTCAACTTGATGCGTCTACTCGTTCCTGAGCAAAAGGGATTTTAGAGGTCGGACAGAGGAATAGATAGACGGACAAAAAAGTGGCCCTATAACGGTTCCGTTCTTACCAACTGAGGTACGGAACCCTAGAATACCAGAATAGTAGCAACTGAACATAAACTAAAATACAAGGTAAAGTGAATCAGTTAAGAGAAGTCATTTGATATGTTTACTTAGTGAATGGTTATTTGCAACTAATTCTGACGTAAAGATATGCGAATTATTTCCTCGTTTACACAGATCGAAGATCAGTCTGCATTAGGGTACGGACGTCATTTAACTGACTGTATAGAACTGAAGGAACTAGATGTGAACAGTGTTTCACCAAAGCAATGAAGCGGCATCAGTTCAAATGGTTCAAATGGCTCTGAGCACTATGGGACTCAACTTCTGAGGTCATTAGTCCTCTAGAACTTAGAACTAGTTAAACCTAACTAACCTAAGGACATCACACACATCCATGCCCGAGGCAGGATTCGAACCTGCGACCGTAGCGGCCTCGCAGTTCCAGACTGCAGTGCCTAGAACCGCACGGTCACTTTGTCCGGCGAGGCATCAGTCATGAGGGGCATACAGAATAAAATACAGGCGAGAATCCAGTGATATCTTAAATGTATTTCTTTAAGGCACCAAGAGACAAAGAGATTCATGAAAAAATTGCCCTGTATTTCGATACAGTTGGGAATATCTACAAATTTTTTGATAACAGCACGCTACGGTGTTAGGATTAAAAAACTTTCTTCGTGAGGGCTTCCAAGATAACGCTAAAGACACAATTCGACACGTTGCACTAACAGATAAGAAACCATCTATGCATTATGAATGAGGCTTTACGTTATTAAGGCTCTAAGAAATATAATCCTTAATAATAAGAAATGTGATGAACGAAGTCTCAAAACATAAACTTACCCTTTTTAGCCTCGGGCATGGATGTGTGTGAAGTCCTTAGGTTAGTTAGGTTTAAGTAGTTCTAAGTTCTAGGGGACTGATGACCTCAGAAGTTAAGTCCCCTAGTGCTCTGAGCCTTTGAACCATTTTACCCTTTTTAGAGTCAGTATAAGCGACTATTAATAATCAATACAGCGCCTAAGGCGTTGCAGTCAGATTGTGGGCGTTCCACCTGCATATGATTTCTTAGGTACGACACTGTCACAAAGTAACATGGAAGATTAGAGATTAGGTCCTATCCACTATGAGGTCATTACAGACGGGGCGCAAGCTCTGATAGGTGAAAAGGATAGGTAAGGCCGCAGCCGTATATTTATCAAAGGAACCACCCCGGCCTTTTCCGCAAGCAATTTGAGGGGGGAGGGGGGGGGATGGAGGGGAAGGAATTACGGTAAACCTCAGTCTGAATGAGATGACGGGAATTCGTCTCGCCGTACTCCCGAATGCGTGTTCAGTGTGCTGCTCGGTCGATCACAGAAATAGCTAACATCAAAGAATCATGCGACAGAATACTTGACGAATCTTTCAACACCTGTGAAGTACCGGTCATTAAATTGCCTAACAAACGAATTAAAGCAGTGAAGAAGCACTTTGAAGAGCTTTGGGTGGACGAGAGACTGACAGAGCACGTAAACTTGGCTTAAAGCTACGCTTTTTCCATGAAACATTGACAACATTTATTCGCAACTAAATGCCTTGTTGTAATAAATAAAATATATCATAGGTGCATACGTTGCAATATAATCGTTTTTTCATATCCACAGCCTTTGACGAAGATCTTAAAAACGAAACTTCTAAGTTTTTCAATGATATTTTGTCATGTCATTTTTCTTCTGTTTCAGCATAGCTAATGTTCATAAGAGGTTTATTTATAGCCATCCTTATGTATCTGTGTTGCAGAAGTTAAGATTTATTTTAACAAACTAAAAATTTAAAAAAGTATTTGTTTGCTAAAGTGAGTCATTGGGTTTGGAAATACTATCAACAGGAGAAAGGTGGCGCGAATGGTCGGAGACCTGATTCACTGATTGAGATGATGAAAAATCTTAGCTGACAGAACTCGAAGCAATACGCCGTGCATCTCTCAAGAACTTTCCTGAAAAACTCCAAGACGCAGCTTTCAGCGTAAAAACTAGAAATGTCCTTCAGCATTATACGTGTCTATTCCGTTCATACAACTCAGATAAGGTTATGGAAATAACAGCTCGCACAGAGACGCAGAAACATTCATTCTTCCCTCTTTCTTTCCGCAAACGTAAGAGTAAGAAACTTCAGTGTATGATTCAGTTAAAGATATCCTCTGTCACGCAGTTCGCAGCGATTCGCAGAGTATACACTCCTGGAAATTGAAATAAGAACACCGTGAATTCATTGTCCCAGGAAGGGGAAACTTTATTGACACATTCCTGGGGTCAGATACATCACATGATCACACTGACAGAACCACAGGCACATAGACACAGGCAACAGAGCATGCACAATGTCGGCACTAGTATAGTGTATATCCACCTTTCGCAGCAATGCAGGCTGCTATTCGCCCATGGAGACGATCGTAGAGATGCTGGATGTAGTCCTGTGGAACGGCTTGCCATGCCATTTCCACCTGGCGCCTCAGTTGGACCAGCGTTCGTGCTGGACGTGCAGACCGCGTGAGACGACGCTTCATCCAGTCCCAAACATGCTCAATGGGGGACAGATCCGGAGATCTTGCTGGCCAGGGTAGTTGACTTACACCTTCTAGAGCACGTTGGGTGGCACGGGATACATGCGGACGTGCATTGTCCTGTTGGAACAGCAAGTTCCCTTGCCGGTCTAGGAATGGTAGAACGATGGGTTCGATGACGGTTTGGATGTACCGTGCACTATTCGGTGTCCCCTCGACGATCACCAGTGGTGTACGGCCAGTGTAGGAGATCGCTCCCCACACCATGATGCCGGGTGTTGGCCCTGTGTGCCTCGGTCGTATGCAGTCCTGATTGTGGCGCTCACCTGCACGGCGCCAAACACGCATACGACCATCATTGGCACCAAGGCAGAAGCGACTCTCATCGCTGAAGACGACACGTCTCCATTCGTCCCTCCATTCACGCCTGTCGCGACACCACTGGAGGCGGGCTGCACGATGTTGGGGCGTGAGCGGAAGACGGCCTAACGGTGTGCGGGACCGTAGCCCAGCTTCATGGAGACGGTTGCGAATGGTCCTCGCCGATACCCCAGGAGCAACAGTGTCCCTAATTTGCTGGGAAGTGGCGGTGCGGTCCCCTACGGCACTGCGTAGGATCCTACGGTCTTGGCGTGCATCCGTGCGTCGCTGCGGTCCGGTCCCAGGTCGACGGGCACGTGCACCTTCCGCCGACCACTGGCGACAACATCGATGTACTGTGGAGACCTCACGCCCCACGTGTTGAGCAATTCGGCGGTACGTCCACCCGGCCTCCCGCATGCCCACTATACGCCCTCGCTCAAAGTCCGTCAACTGCACATACGGTTCACGTCCACGCTGTCGCGGCATGCTACCAGTGTTAAAGACTGCGATGGAGCTCCGTATGCCACGGCAAACTGGCTGACACTGACGGCGGCGGTGCACAAATGCTGCGCAGCTAGCGCCATTCGACGGCCAACACCGCGGTTCCTGGTGTGTCCGTTGTGCCGTGCGTGTGATCATTGCTTGTACAGCCCTCTCGCAGTGTCCGGAGCAAGTATGGTGGGTCTGACACACCGGTGTCAATGAGTTCTTTTTTCCATTTCCTGGAGTGTAGTTGAAGATATGGCGGTGTAAGTTATCTAGAAAATGAAAGAGCACGAAATATTACTTTTTCTGACATGACAGTTACACATATAAGAATGGAGAAAAACTCAGTTAAGTGAGACAAGATAAATGTCACTGAGCAAATATCTTTTATTAGCAGTTTACAATGTTGCATGGACATTCAAACTCATCTCCTTCCTTAAAATTATGTATTTACTCTTCTTTTGTGTTGCAATATGGTATTAGATATTATTTCACTTTTAGTGATATTATTCTGTTTATTTAGCTATCAAGTTTTCTTGTGCTTTTATACTAAACGTAAGAAGATTGTCTTGCTACTTACACAGAGATTCTTCTCAAAAATAGTTCCGTTTTGTATTCAATTAGCATTTACCCTACGTCGTGTGCATTATTTGTTATTTTTAATGATAAAAAACTAAACTGAACACAGCTCGAACGGGCCATGAAGGCCCAGCTGTAGCGACCGGCCGCCATGTCATCTTCAGCCCACGGGCGTCACTAGATGTGGATATGGAGAACATGTGATCAGCACACCGCTCTGCAGGCCGTGTATCAGCTTACAGACCGGAGCCACTACTTCTCAATCAAGTAGCTGTAGACAGACGAATCCCATTATCAGCTCCAAGGGTACGTCTATACACAAAACAGAATTGCAAGATAGGGGCGACGAAAAATCCTCTCGCTCGTCAATCGGTACCGCTTCATTCTGCAAAGGTAACTGCGTGGCGCGGTCTGACGGCATCGTTCATCCTACTGCCGTATTTTTTTCGAGGAGATAAGTCCCCCAGGTTTTTCAGCACCAACGTCATTGCAACCATTCAACAGCGAGGATGAGTAGGTAGGATCATTTTTATGCAAGATGTAGTTCCTGCACAACCAATGAGGTAGATGCTGCAGAGGCAGTTTCGCACTGCTAGCAAGCAAGAAATCTTGCTGCGGCGTCCGAGTGCGCGAATTTTGGTTCAGTGACAGCGGTGATCTTTCAGCGCGATAATAATGCGGGCAGAATTTCTATCTAGACTGAAATCCGAATGTTATAACTACACCGACAAGCCATCCTTGTTAGATTAAAAAGTTACGTTCAAGCCCCGTTGCTGAAAGTTGAATCGTAATATCCTTACTTTCATCCTTTCTTTCTTTCTGTATATGGAATAATATTTTATATGATTTTTGCTTCATTAAAACATGATAAATAATATAATGCTACATCCAGTGTATTATCCAACATTGTGACAAGTTTAACTTTCTTCATGACTGGTATTAGCTACCCATCAGTGTCGTGTTCGATGGTTGGCCTTTCTTTGTGTCCCAAATTTCTTTCATCCTTTCAGAACGAAGTCTCTTTCTTTCATCAGACCACAGTGTTCCAGTCCGTTTTTCTTGTTTCCCTCTGACCAACTTTCCAATCAAATATCTTTTGTCTGTATGTTTTGCTATTTGTAAAGTATGCCTGAGTTACACCGGCTGCTTTAAGATCCTCATTAATCGCAGCAATATTTCATTGCCTCAGTTTCGGCCTTACTTCTGTTTTCGTAGAATTCAACTATTTGTCTTGTCAACCTAATGGGTGCCATTCTTTTAATGTGTTCATAAAATTTAAGTCTTCGTTTTCTCATGTCACCATGTATGTCGTCTGTGTATTTTTCTATTTCCTTATTACTTTTCAGCCTATACGTTTCTCCATCAGTAATTTTGGGGACCAATATTTTCCTAATAATCATTCTTTCGTTGTTTTGAATTTCTTCAATAGCCCTCATTCCATTTAAAACTAAAGTTTCTGCTCCATAAAGACATTCAGGTTTGATTACCATGTTGTAATGTCCAAGTTTACTGAATTCAGAAAGTGATTTTTTATTATAAATATTTTGTGTTGATCTGAATGCAGTTGCCATCTTTTGACAGCGATATTCATTAGCAGCTATTTCCAGACCGTTTTCTTGTGTGATTTCCCCCAAGTATTTAAACTGAGTAACCCTTTTTATTTTTCCATATTTTGTGTTCAAAAAATTTGGTACTTGTTTGTTGCATGTCCCGTATTCCGTTTTTTCGAGTGATATTTGTAGTCTCCTACCTTTTCCGAGACTTCTTTGTGAATTTCAATTTGTTTTTGAGCTGTGGTAACGTCCCTAGTTACAATTGCCAGATCACCTGCAAAGGCGAGGCAATCTACTCTAATATCATTTCTACCTACTTGATTGATTGGTCCATACTTTGAATCGATTTTTGCTCTCGCCATTCTGTAATTACCTTTTCCAAAACACAGTTAAACAGTAATGGAATGAGTCCATCTCCCTGTCTAACACCAGTCTTTATTTCAAATAGTTTAGAAATATCTCACATAAATTTAACTTTAGATCTAGTGTCGGTTTTAACATATATATATATATATATATATATATATATATATATATATATATATATATATATATATATATATAGAGAGAGAGAGAGAGAGAGAGAGAGAGGTTTTTTTGTAACATCGTGTAAGTACAAACACACATGTCCGTTTCTTTAAAATCTCAAATCGCCGAAAGCTCTTCACTGGTTCCTATGAAATTTGGACACAGCATTGCATTCGAATACTCACGTGTTTTTATGCACTAATATATATAAAATCTACATACCGGCTTCAAGACTTTGTAACTAAAAATCTCAGAAGATGGACTTTCCTAGGGTACTGGTCGCGTGACAGGTGGCGGATAGTGAACGTTCCCTCAGATATGGTGGGCAGCTGCGAATACAAATAAGCAGTCCCGGACGAAGGGGAAACAAAACCAAATCCACTTTGCGTCTGTCGTGTAGCAAGCGGCAAAGTGGTTAGCGTCTGTTCACCAGTAGAGAGGCTGAAATTTATATTCTGGAACTAACTCTTCCAGTCTTAACAACCTGAGTTCACACAATAAGACTACTCAACCCCATCTGTTCCAGGTTCAATGATCATGGAGAATTTTGATAATCACTATGTTACTCCACGCTGTCAGTCCACCGCCAGTATTACTGGTGTAACTGGTCTTTCGGATTCTGGAGTGGCAGAGGTTGTCAGAGTCCTCTGACCAACTTAAAACCAAAACAAATACATTTTTTGCAACACTGAACATACAAACACTTTTGCAACCAAGTAAACTTGCTAAATTCGGAGAAGAATAGAAGATTGAAGTTTTGGCACGCGAATTACGGACAATAACACCATGGATTTCGACAGTTATTGTCATTTTAAAAATAAAACTGATAAAAGAATATGTAATAATAAACCACATCTGGGAGTTGCTTTTATAGACTCCAAAAATATTTTAAATTCAGTAACGGAGGTAAAACCCATTAATTATAGACTAATGACTTGGGAAACGTTAGAAAGCATGATCTACAAAATTGTCTCAAACCATGTTAAAATTTTTATGGGTAATTTTAATGCTCAACTAGATTAAAAGAAAGAATGTAAGGAAACGGTAGACGAATTTCCTGCCCATAAATGGGCAACCCAAAATGGTCAAAGACTTGTTGAAACGTGCAAAAATTTTAAAGTTAATGTCATGTCAACACATTTTAAAAAGAACCCTTCTTAACAAAAACTTGGCAGGCACCCAATACATTTACTGGTGAATTTCAAATCGATCCTATAGCAATTTAATGCCCTAACTACAAAGAAATTTTAAAGATCCAAGTTTGGAGAGGGGCTAATATAGATTCTCACCATTATTTAACACGAATGAAAGTAAAGCTTCAACCATAAAAGCTCTTAAAACCAAAAAAAAATGTTATCCCAGAATTTGACACTGCTAAAATATTCCCAACTCTAACAAGAGAACTTGACAAAAAACAATCCAAGAATTGGCAAAGCCAAAAAGAGAAGTTCATCTAATTAGCACAGAATTTAAATCCGCTTCTAAACAAACATAAACGCTCTTGGTGGATCGCTGATTGTGAAACAGCAACTAAGTTTAGGCATGAGGCATTCAAAAATTGAAATAGTAACAAAACTGAAAATACGTGCAACACCTTTCTAACGGTAAGAAAAGAAGCATATAAATTAATACGACAGACTAAAAGAAACAATGAAATCATGCAACTTTTAACCATCGAGAAAGACTTTCAAAATAACAATACAAGAAACTTTTATAAAACATTCAAGAGAAAACTAACCGGTCACCACTTCAGAGTCTTTGCTTCAAATATGAAAATGGCAGTTTGGCTCTTAACAACCAGGAAAATTATAAGGTACTAGATAATTATTTTGAAAAACTCTTAAACTGTCCAGAACCAGTGAATAAATTACAACCTCAGCAAACATTCTGGAAACAAACCAAACTAATAACACCAACCCTAACTCGATAGAACCTGACGATATCGAATCAACTAAACAAATTAAGAGACTTTAAAACAATAAAGCATCCGGAGAAGACGCTATAATTGCAGGACTACTAAAATCAACTAACACTCAACTAATAGGACATATCTGGCAAACTGAGAAAATACCTGAGGACTGGAAAACTGCCATAACTCATCCATTCTATAGAAAAGGGAATAGAAACAACGTTAGTAATTAGTGAGGAATCTCTCTTCTCCCGCTCACATACAACATTCTCTCGCAATGTCTACTTAATAGGGCCCAAGAACAGTTGGAGCCTAAAACTGTGGAATACCAAGGAGGCTTTAGACCAAACAGATCCTGTCCGGAACGAATTCTTAATTTAAAACTAATCCTTACGCACCAAAGGATTTATAGTAACAATACCGTATGTACATTTGTGGATTTTAAAAAGGCCTACGACTCAGTTGATACTGAATCTCTTTTCCAAATTTTAAAGGAACTAGCGCTAGATAATACAACTCCAACTCTGATTAAGTAAATGTTAACCGACACTAGGTCTAAAGTTAAATTCATAGGAGAAATTTCTGATCCATTTGGTGAAAAGACTGGTGTTGGCCAGGGAGATGGACTCTTCCCATTCTGGAAAAAGTAATTACAGAATGGCGAGAGCAAAAGTCGCGTCAAAATATAAATAAATCCATCAAGTTAGGTAAAGTAATATTAGAGTAGCCCGCCTCGCCTTTGCACATCATCTGACAATTTTAACTAGGAATATTGCCAAAGCTCGAAAACAAATTGAAATTCTTAGAGAAGTTTCAGAAAAAGCAGGACTACAAATATCATTCAAAAAACGGAATATATGACTTGCAACAAACAAGAACTAAAGTTTTTGAACACAAACAATGGAAATATGAAAAGGTTTCTCAATTTAAATATTTGTGGGAAATAATACAAGAAAACCGGCTTGAAAAAGCTGCGAACGAAGATTGTTGTCAAAAAATTACAACTGCGTTCAGATTAACACAAAATATTTATAACAAAAAAATTTTCTACATTCAGTAAACTTAGACATTAAGGCTCTGCAATCAAACCTGTATGTCTTCATGGAGCAGAAATTTTATTTTAAATAGAAAGAGTGGTACTGAAGAAACTCAGAAGAAAGAAGGATTATTAGGAAAATATTAGGCCCCCAAACTACTGATGGGAGTACTTATAGGCTGAGAAGTAGTAAAGAAATAAAAGAATACATAGACATACACGGTGACTTAAGAAAACGAAGTCTTAAATGTTATGGGTACATTAAAAGAATATCCCCACTAGACTGACAAAACAAATAGCAGAATTCTACGAAAACAGAAGTAAGGCCAAAACTGAGCCAGTTAAATGGATCGGTGTGAGGAAATTGGAAATTTGTGGAAAGTTCCTATCGGACCAAACAGCTGAGGTTATCGGTCCCTAGGCTTACGCACTACTTAATGTAACTTAAACTGACTTACGCTAAGAACAACACACACACCCATGCCCGAGGAAGGACTCGAACCTCCGACGGGGACAGCCGCGTGAACCGCGACAAGATGCCGTAGATGGCACAGCTACCCCGCTCGGCTTCGCTCTGAGGAACTCAAAATAGCCAGTATAACTCAGGCAAACGTTACAGACAGAAAAATATTCACACAAAAGATATTTGATTGGAAAGTTGGTCAGAGGAAAATTAGAAAACGGACTGGAACACCGTGTTCTGGTGAAAGAAAGAGACTATATTCTGAAAGGATTAAACAAATTTGGACACAAAGGAAGGCCAACCATCAAAGGCGACATTGATTGATCGTACCTCGCGTGGTACTGTTGGACCCAAACGTTCACAGCAAACAGGAAAGTTGTAGTTGTGACTTATTAGTTTATCATTAGAAAACTACTACAGAATCTGAATTTGCGAAACAATAAACAAAACTCAAGGTCAGAGAGAGCGGAGACAGGAGATGGACAGAGGGGTGGGAGTAAAAGGACTCATAAAATGGGAGGGAGGAGATGGACGGAGAGAGGGGACGGAAGGGATGGAGAGAGAAGGGGTAGGAGAAGATGCTCAGAGAACGGTGGGAGGAGGTGACGGACAGACAAAGAGAGAGAGACAGACAGACAGAGAGAGAGAGGACAGGAGAAAATAGAGATAGAGGGAGGAGGAGAAGGTGGACAGAGCTGGGGATGGGATGATGGACAGAGAAAGAAGGAAAGAAGAGGAGGAGATGGGCCAAGCAAGAGGGAGCGGGAGATGGACAGAGACAGGAGAGAGAAGCAGGTTTTGACGTATTTCCAGTCCTCATACATATTAGAGACGTGTTCTTTCTCTTTTGTATTTTTTATATTGAAGGAGACTGAGCCACAGCAAAGCATAGCCGGGTACAGTTAGAGTATTATAAAGATATTTAATGGCTTCAATATTCAAGCTGATAAAATATTCAGATTTAGGTATAGTGGTTTCTCCCCACACGAAGAAAGGCGCTGTATAACATGAGACTGAAGTTTCTGTTAGTTAAATATGGTAACAAGAAGCTAAAATTTATCTTCATTACAGTAAACTGATTTCAAAATAAGTCTTGCGAATACCTCATCTCGTCGGATGCACGTGACGCAAAATAACCAGCGGGACCCTGATACTATATTATGTGATAGTAGTTATTTATCTCGTTGTTGAGCCGACCAGTCAAGAGTAGTGTACCACTTGTTAAGAACGTATATTGTCTTTCGAGCAATCAAATGATTTAGGCAAGTCCATGCACACTGGGACGGGTGATATTTTGGCATTCAAACAGATTATTATTACGCCCATTTGCTAATGTAATTTATTCAGACAGGAAATTTTTATTGAATCCTCAGCCGTTGTTGACTACACTGATAAGAAATGAAGAATCGCCGCAATCATTTAACATACGAAGTTCTAATCGACACCAAGCTATGATTTTTAGTGTCAGTAATAATAAAAACTTAATCTCTTACGTCAAGGAAAAGGTTCTGTGAGGAAACTAAGGTTGCTCTATGCCATTATGAACGGGCTAGACTCCGCTGTAGTATAGTTAGCATGCTTGACTGAAGCCAAGGCGGCTACATCCTGACAAATTTTTTACGCCTTCAGTATAACACTTCAGTTTATTGCTTAAACAAGGTCACTACTGATTTGATTCCCAGTCCTTGAGTAATCTAATTTTCTTTTCCGTCTTCAAAGACTTCAGGTTCGATGAGGCAATAAGCAAACTATCTTCCTATGAGCGAAATGTTTGATTCTGCTCTTGAGTAGTTGTATGCTCATATTCGAAAACTCCAAAGCAGTGTACTAGCAAAACGATGCTGAAATTTCCCTCACTCTATACTAAAAAGCAATTCTGCAGGCAAAATTTGAAAATTACCATTTAAATTGCTTTCAAATAACAATGTTGGTACCAGAAGTGATTCAACAGTTACTCGAAATCTTGTGGAAGACTTTCATTTAGATTTTTTGATAATGGTCCTGACATTGTTACAAACAAATTGAAATAGTAATTCTCGTTGACTAAGAATTTGTGTATTATTACCGATGTGTTTAGCTCAACCACGAATAGTTGATGGGAATGAGGGAGAAAATGATGTGAGAAACGTTGAAGAACCGTGAACCTGTGGCTCTGTTTCCCCCGTTTCTTTAGGTAATGTCGGCATACAGGTTAATAAGGTTTAGTTGCATTTATTGCATCTTGCCACGATGTTTTCGTACGAATTACTTGCTGTAATGGAAGCAGTTCGCAAATTGTTTGGCCCACATTGGGGATTTGTTTTGTGCTATGTTCTCCTTTCTGTGATTTCGGGCAAGCCGTTGTATGATGTTCGATTTGTTATCCTATGAACTTTGTTAAGCTGCTCCACATTAATTGTATTTACTAATTATAAACAATGCACCTAAAGACAACTCAGTTTATTCATCCCACGAGTAAAATTATTGGTAAGCTTGTTGCTGTTCAGCGATACCTGTTTTTCCCACACTATAAAACATAAAGCTGTCAAAAAACATTCCATCCAAGTTAATGATTTTCTATTATGCCTGTCGCAGGAGCTGTAGACACTGTCTTCCCTGGCTCCATACAGAGTAGGAATGTCAGCTGCGTGATGCAACAGGAAGATTATATTCCATAGAGTGACAGAAAAATATACGAATTTGCTGTGGGAGAAGTCCAAGATGTAGTAATGTAACACACTGAAATTTTTTATAGCAAACAATTCAACAGAGATCTGTAAGATTCTTTGAGAGTTGAAATCACTGGGAGTTAAACAGTTACGAATGAAACAGGAATGGATCTTACTAAGTAGCAAAATTTACATGTAAATAAATGTGTCAGCTAACGAAAGATTAGTCTATTTTTTGACACTTGCATATTATTCACTTGAACAATATAGAAGCAGAAAAATACTTCTACTACTTAATACTAACATAAACAGTTAGTGCAGCAACTGCATACCATTATGGCCGTCCCAGAATGTCGCTCATGTGTGTGGAACCCACAGCAAACAGGAACTGACTGGAGGTCTTGTATTTATGCAAAGCACAGCGCGAATGATCACAGATTTGTTTAATCCGAGAGAGAACTGGCAGACGATTGAAGACAGACGATCACTATTCTGCAAAAACCTACGTACAGTGTTCCAAGACCTAACTTTAGGGGAGGGATCTAGGAATATCCTATGAGCCGCTACGTACCAATCCCATAATGACCGCGAAGACAAGATCATAGTAATTACAGCCCGGACAGACATACGTAAGCAGGTATTCTTCACGTGTTCGGTTCGCTTGTTTACCGCGATGAGACCTTAACGGCAAGTAGTGTGGGAACTACTCTCTGCTGTGTGCTTCTCTATAGTTTGAAGAGTATAAATATAAATCTAGACAGTTGCAGATTAGCATCAACGTCGTTTACTTTGCATTTCTAATTACCAGTCAAAAAAGATAAGTAAAACTTGAGAACAATAATAGAAGTGTGTGAGGCCCAGATGCCTGTGCGAAGGTCCCCTGGCGATATTGCAGCGCTTGCTGAAACTAACAAATATTTAATTATGAATTTATTTGACACTAGCTGTTCCCGGCCACAAGTTCGCTGTGGCTCAGGATGATTAAATGAAAACTACAGAAAAGGGGAAGCACACTTTCTAATAAGAATGGGAATTTTATGTACATCGTAATCTCCATCTCCCACCTGCCTCTGTGCATCACTTCCTACCCCTGTCATTGTCCATCTTCTCCTTCCCCCTAGCCGCGCGGGGCAGCCGCGTGGTCTCGGGCGCCTTGGTACGGTCCGTGCGGCTCCCCCCGTCGGAGGTTCGAGTCCTCCCTCGGACATGGGTGTGTGTGTTGTCCATAGCGTAAGTCAGATTAAGTAGTGTGTACGCTTAGCGACCGATGACCTGAGTAGTGTGGTCCCATAAGACATTAACACAAATTTCCAATTTCATTCCCCCTCTCTGTCTGTCTCCTCCTCCTCTCTCTCTGTTCTTCCACCTCCTCGTTTTCTCTTTTCTGTGTCCATTTCCTCTCACCCCTCTGTGCCTCTGTGCATCCCCTATTTATCCCTCTCTCTGAACTTATATATATTACTCCAATAGATATAGAAAAACACGATCGTATACGAGTGCAACGTTGTTCAAAGTTTCAACAGAATCGATGAAGAACTAACAAATACTGAAGCTTTTTGAACAAACGAACACCAGATTTTTGCAAAATATCTCTTATACCATACAGCGCTCCGGTAGGTATGTAGAAACACGCTCGTATTTGAATCCAACGTTGTTTCAAAGTTAAAAAGTAATCGAAGAACAACTTTCAGAGATATACGATTTTGAATAAACGAACATTTATGTTTCTGTTTATATGGATAATCTGATTAAGGCCTTCAGGTTGTGTTACTATGTTTATTCTGCTATCGAATTAAGCTATAAATTAAAAATTTCGGGACAGGTTAATTTTAAGAAAACACCTTTTATGCCGTGGTTACATTCCCGGAGGTAGTTGGCGGTTATGAGCAGCCAGGTAATGGTAACCTAACAAATCTAGAGGGTTCCATCAGAACCCTCTGGTAAGACACGTAGAAAACAGTGTCTACACTGACAGTCTGCTGCGTCCTTGCCGAGACCGAGTATCTGAACAGGACCAAACAGGGTCACCCAGCTTCACTTTCGTCGGTGTCCTGGAGCAGTCAACATGTAGCATCCGTGTGCATCATTGGGGACCCGCTGCCGGCACAAAACGCGCCATCGTGATCCACTGCTGCCCGTCATTGCTCGCATTTTTCTCCCTCGCTTGTCTCAAACTCATAGGTACTTTATCGGTTGCATTTTGATACCTATTATTATAAATCATGCTTAATTATAAGTGAACTTGGTTCTGAACACTAGAGCTCTCTTTCATCCCGATTTCAGTGCTTAACATTCGTTTTCTGTTCCTTTGTAAACATCGAATGCAAAATATATGGCAATTAAGGAGTCTAACTTGAGCACTTCCCGTTGTTATGGTTGTCCTTCGTGTTCACCTACATTCACATGATCAGCTTCGATTAATCGATGTTCAAAGCGACTGCTTGTTCCATACCCGTAAGCAGGATCACGTGCTTCCGAGGCCACACGGTATGGCATCACCTTCTTGTGGATATGCTGAATGAGCAAGGTGCGTAACACCACAGCCGTATTGTCAGAGTACTGATTATTCAGATGAGTAGTTTCAACGCTACATTTGCGTCATCTTCATGTTCTAGTTGTAACACATTCTGTTCAAGATCTTCTAATGAAGCTAGTAGTACTAGTTGTCACCAATAGCTCGGTATTTTTAGATATAAATTTGCGGGCCCCTTCCATAACGTGGTACGGTATGTTTCACTTGTGAAACTCTATTCGTCATGTGAACGTTGGCCAGCGGCTGACAACATAAGTAACGGAAATGGAGCACCACAGCCGAAAAGGGAACGCTAAATTGATGAACAGCAGTAAAAGTTGTTTATCAAATATAGTTGAAAAGACATAGTAGAGGAACTGAAAGAATTCTTACACTTACGGTCCAAGATCATGACGGATTGCTGATAAAAGGAACACAGCTGAAGTAGATGCACACTAAGACAAGAAATGTTTCTTCATCATGACCTACTAACCCGAAATGCACACTTGGAGCACAGTATGATATGAAATGAAAAGTGGTCCATAGCAAAATCGGAGATGGCGACCGAAAAAAGTCTCAATTGTGATGTTAGGGAATAAAGTTGAGAGTTAATTTTACCGTCACAGAATGATATGACGAGGTACACGTAAAAATTCAATGCCTAGGAGAAGTACTATGCTGCAAAAAAAGAGTGTGAACGAAGAAAAATAGGTACAACAGGTGTCTCCCGCATAGGATTCAATTTGTCACGTGTATTTCGACATCCAAATGTAATTTAGACACAGAAGGGGACAATTTAAAGCGGTAGATGGATAAATATAAAACTGTACATGTAGTTGTCGGGAAACATGCTCTGAATTGTTTTGAACACTGTGTACAAAACGCACGCAGAAACAAAGTGTAGAACTTGGTACAGGATTTAATAAATCAGTCGACAGACTCTTAATTAAAACGTAAAGAAATAAAATATATTATTTGTGTTAATTGTAACCAGACAATGAAACACGAAAAGCGTTACTGCTGATGGCACTGCAAAAGCATTTATGTCAGTATTTGACGTGTTTATTTATTGAAACATATCTGGTGCTTTCACCATCCTCTCACCGTGTATTACATTTAAACGTTTTACGTTTCAATCATTCATATAACTGCTACCAAACTCGACAACATCACAAGAGTAGCCACTGCATGAAATTACCGTACATACTGAGCGTTATATGATTTTAAATTTACAAGGCGAGCAATAACACTTGCAACGTCACTGGTCGACATGTTTCGTCACGGTTTTTGAGCATCGGGCAAAGCGAGTGTCTGGTTTATTCCTGTGTTTCTTAGGAACTTTTGGGGATGGGGTGATTAAAAACTATTTTTATGGTGATTTGTTTTTATATTTAACAGTTTATCGTTAGAGTAAAGAGGAAAGTGCTGTTTCGGATGACCGCGTGCCCTAGTTTTGAACACAGCACGAGGGCGGGGAAACCGCAAACTGGCGGCCGTGAAGGCTTCGCAATCAAGGCGGCTGTGGTTGCGTCACCTGCAGTACGACGGTTGTCGCTGGAGCGGATCGTCACCAACAAACCAGAAAATGTCGCGGCTACCTTTTGCTGCTGGATGTCTGCGTTTTTCCATGCCTTATACGGATGAGAAATGTTACATTTCTCTAAAGGCAAGCAGAAGAATTGTTTTACAATGGTTCATCGTCCGGCACAATCTTGTAATGCATCAGACGGAATTCATACACTTCTATCGTTACCGAAAGTCTGCAGCTAGGGTAAGGCGACGGTCGAAAGCGGTAATTTCCATTTGGAATTTTATGTGTTTGTGCTGCAGCAGCACGCCACCCCTTGCCCACAACAAATTGTTTTCTGTTCAAGGTGAAAGCGTGAAATACTGTAATACCAGCGTAGGGTTGTTAAATGAGATTCACAGCCCTCTTTTCTCCATAATTTGTGATATACTTGGTCGTAGTTGATTCCATTTGAACACAGTTGGGTCTCACAATGGATTCATGTAAACAAAGCGAAATTGAGCTTTAAAAGGAATTAGTTCAGAGAGAATTTTTATAGTTTCCACCCCAATAAATGCTATGCCAGTCAAGCACTATGTCTCTTCTGATTTGTTTTTGTCTTTTCTGTGTAAGATTTATCAGCTCATTGTAGTGATAAAAGAATTAATAAAACTTGTCGTTATTTTTGTAAACTTAAATACGCCAGTGTTTTCATTCGTACTCCCTCAGTTGTGCAACGTTTTTATGTTTATTGTGGTGGTACATGGGTACACCATAAATTCAACGTCCCGTCTTATTAGACTATTAATTTGAGTTCTGAAAGTGACTGCAGGCATAGGCAATAAAAGTGCCATGAGTAAATTCACTAATTTCATACACAAAAATTAAGGGCGTAGCTCACGATTTGAAAGTTAATAAAAAGATAATACTTTTCTTTATGTAAAGATAGTAGCATTTACCTTCACAAAGACATATATTTATAATTTAAAGCAAACGAATATATTCCAATCTGTGTCTTTCTCCACAGTTTTTCACCCTCTACATCTCTCTCTAGTACCATGGAGGTTATTCCCTGAAGTCTTAAGACATGTCCAGTTATCCTGTCCCTTCTGCTTGTCCGTGTTCTGCGTATTCCTTTCTTCACTGATACTACTGAGAACCTCTTATTTCTTATCGCAAAAGTCCTACCAGTTTTAAACTTACACCTATAGCCGACGCCTTAAACGCTATGAATCTTTACTTTTCAAATTTTCTCACAGGCCATGAAACACTACCATACAATGCCGTGCATGAAAGTACTTTTTCAGAAATTTCTTCCTCATCTTAAAGTGTATTTTATACTAGTATAATTGGCTCTGAGCACTATGGGACTTAACATCTATGGTCATCAGTCCCCTAGAACTTAGAACTACTTAAACCTAACTAACCTAAGGACATCAGACAATTGCCTGTGCTAATCTGGTTTATTGTGTCCACCTCCCTTCGTCCGTTATGTATTACTCTGTTTCCAGATTAACAGAATTTCTTCGTCTACTTTGTCGTCCCCAATTTTAATGTTAAGTTTATCGCCAATCTCATTTCCCGCTCTCCGGTTCACTCGTAGTCTACGTTCTGCACGCCTTGACCGTTCATTCCAATCAACACGTCCTGTAAATCCTCTACCTATACGCTCAGGCTAGCAGTGTCATCGCGGATCGTATTACTGACGTCCTATCACCTAGAATTTTAATCCCACTCTTGAACCTATCTCTTACTTCGATCATTGCTTCTTCTATGTATAGATTGACCAGTATAGGCGAGAGGTGCATCCTTTTTAAATCGAACACTTAGTTCTCTTTCTCCCATTCTTATGGTTCCTTCTTGGTTCTTGCACATATTGAGTAATATCCGTTTTTCCCTCCAGCTTACTCCTGTTTTTCTCGAAAATTCTGATATCTTATACACTTTACACTGTCGAACGCTTTTTCCAAGTCAACAAACGCTATGAACGTGTCTTGATTTGTTTTAAATCTTGCTTCCATTATGAGTCGCAACGTCAGAAATTCTGTTTTGGGCCCTCAAAACTAATCGTCATCTAACGGATCTTCAATTTTGGTGGATGCTGTTTTTTTTTTCCTGAAAATCTGATGGTATGTTTTCTGACTTATAGATTCTACACATTAATTTGAATAGTAGTTAAGTTGCGACTTCCCCCATTGATTTCAGAACTTCCGAAGGAATGGTATCGATTCATTCTGCCTTATTTTATCACAATCCTTCCGAAGCTCTATTAAAGTTTGACTGTCATACGAACTCGTATAATTCTTCAGGATTGACCACCATCTCCTTTTCAATCAAGCAGGCTAGTCCTCCCTCCCATAAAGGCCTTCAGTTCTCTCTTTCCACCTGTACACTCCCTCCTCTGTGCTTAACAGTGGAACTCCCATTGCATTCTTAATGTTTACCCACTTGCTTTTAATATTATAAGAGCTTGTTTTGACTTTTCTTCTTGCTGAATCAGTTTTTCCTAAGACCCTTTCTTTTTTCGGCTTCTTCACATTTCTGCTAGAGCTATTTTACCTTGGCTTTCCTGTACTTCCTGTTCATTTCATTCTTAAATGGTTAATATTTCTACATTCCTGAATTTGACCTGACAATTTTGTCCTTTCTTCTTTCATCCATCAATTAAAATATCTTTTCTATTACCCACGGTTCTTCGCAGTTACCTTCCTTGCAACAATGTTAGTCTGTCTAGCATCCATGATTGCGCTTTTGGAGATGTCCACCTCTCTTCAATTGAGCTGCCCAATTTGGTGAATGTGATTCTTTGTAATTTTTCTAAGTCGCACACCAGTTCTTTGACATTTCCTCCTTCAGCAGGATTTCATCAATGTATGTTGTAAGTAATGCCAGTGAGCTACAACAACTTTGTGTCAGTTCATTGTTCAGTGAAGTCCCTTCCGACCGACAGTTACTTCTTTTGAGTCGAATTATATTTTCCTTACGAAGACGCTTCACTACTCTGATATAAATAGCAAAAACTATTTCGTATCCACTGGTGCTCGTATGTTTTCGATTGATACATTGTATAATTCTTCTTCAAATTAATAATTATTTTTGAGTCATCAGCCTTCTGTCTGGCTTGATACGTCTTCCCACTAATTTTTCCAACCTCTTCCTCTCAGAGTAGCACTTGCAACGTACGTCCTTAATTATTTGTTGGATGTATGCCGATTCCTGTCTTCCTCTACAGCTTTTACCCTCTACAGCTAATTCTATTACCATGGAAGTTATTCCCACCACACTGTTCTTATCAATGTTTTCCATATATTCCTATCTTGGCCGATTCTGCGGAGAACCACCGCATTCCTTACCTTATCACTTCATCTAATTTTCAACATTCTTCTGTAGCGCCACATCTCAAATACTTCGACTCTCTTCTGTTCCGATTTTCTCATGGTCAATGTTTCACTACTATACAATGCTGAGCTCCAAACGTACATTCTTAGAAATTTCTTCCTCAAATTAAGGCCTGTGTTTGATACTAGTGTACTTCTCTTGGTCAGGAATGCCGTCTTTGCCCGTGCTAATCTTCTTTTTATGTCCTCCTTGCTCCGTCCCTCTTGGGTTGTTCTGCCGTTTAGGTATCACACTGGACTCGCATTTGAGAGGACGACGGTTCAAATCCGCGTCCGACCATCCTGGTTTAAAATTCCCGTGGTTTCCCTAAATCGCGCCAGGCAAATGGCGGGACGGTTTCTTTGAAAAAGCTCAGCCGATTTCCTTCCCCATCCTTCCCCAAACCGATGGCACCGATGACCTCACTGTTTGGTCCCCTCCCCCAAATCAACCAACCAACCAACCAGATGGTACGAGGGCAGTTCAATAAGTAATGCAACACATTTTTTTTCTCGGCCAATTTTGGTTGAAAAAACCGGAAATTTCTTGTGGAATATTTTCAAACATTCCCGCTTCGTCTCGTATAGTTTCATTGACTTCCGACAGGTGGCAGCGCTGTACGGAGCTGTTAAAATGGCGTCTGTAAGGGATGTGCGTTGCAAACAACGGGCAGTGATCGAGTTTCTTTTGGCGGAAAACCAGGGCATCTCAGATATTCATAGGCGCTTGCAGAATGTCTACGGTGATCTGGCAGTGGACAAAAGCACGGTGAGTCGTTGGGCAAAGCGTGTGTCATCATCGCCGCAAGGTCAAGCAAGACTGTCTGATCTCCCGCGTGCGGGCCGACCGTGCACAGCTGTGACTCCTGCAATGGCGGAGCGTGCGAACACACTCGTTCGAGATGATCGACGGATCACCACCAAACAACTCAGTGCTCAACTTGACATCTCTGTTGGTAGTGCTGTCACAATTGTTCACCAGTTGGGATATTCAAAGGTTTCTTCCCGCTGGGTCCCTCGTCTAACCGAACACCATAATGAGCAAAGGAGAACCATCTGTGCGGAATTGCTTGCTCGTCATGTGGCTGAGGGTGACAATTTCTTGTCAAAGATTGTTACAGGCGATGAAACATGGGTTCATCACTTCGAACCTGAAACAAAACGGCAATCAATGGAGTGGCGCCACACCCACTCCCCTACCAAGAAAAAGTTTAAAGCCATACCCTCAGCCGGTAAAGTCATGGTTACAGTCTTCTGGGACGCTAAGGGGTTATTCTGTTCGATGTCCTCCCCCATGGTCAAACGATCAACTCTGAAGTGTATTGTGCCACTCTTCAGAAATTGAAGAAACGACTTCAGCGTGTTCGTAGGCACAAAAATCAGAACGAACTTCTCCTTCTTCATGACAACGCAAGACCTCACACAAGTCTTCGCACCCGAGAGGAGCTCACAAAACTTCAGTGGACTGTTCTTCCTCATGCACCCTACAGCCCCGATCTCGCACCGTCGGATTTCCATATGTTTGGCCCAATGAAGGACGCAATCCGTGGGACGCACTACGCGGATGATGAAGAAGTTATTGATGCAGCACGACGTTGGCTCCGACATCGACCAGTGGAATGGTACCGTGCAGGCATACAGGCCCTCATTTCAAGGTGGCGTAAGGCCGTAGCATTGAATGGAGATTACGTTGAAAAATAGTGTTGTGTAGCTAAAAGATTGGGGAATAACCTGGTGTATTTCAATGCTGAATAAAACAACCCCTGTTTCAGAAAAAAAATGTGTTGCATTACTTATTGAACTGCCCTCGTATATCGCCACACCTATACATTCTACACGCCAACGTGAGTAGTCGTTTTGTTGCCACTTCCCCCAGTGATTTTATAAACTCTGATGGAATGTCATCTATTCCTTCTGCCTTATTTGATCTCAGGTCTTCCAAAGCACTTTTAGATTCTGATTATAATACTGTATGTCTTATCTCTTATATTTCGACTCCTGTTCCTTTTTCTGCCACGTCATCAGCAAGTCTTCCCACACATAGCGGCCTCCAATGTATTCTTTCCACCGGCCTGCTCTTTCATCTGCATTTAACAGCGGAATTCCCTTTGCATGCTTAATGTTACGGTTCTTGCTTTTCATTTAACCAAAGATCGTTTTGACTTTTCTATATCCCAGGTCAATGTTTCCGGCAGTCATGTCTTTTTCGGTTTCTGCATATTTTTCGTCCAGGTATTTCGCCTTACCTTCCGTGCACTTCCCATTTATTTCATTACTAAGTGAGTCGTTCTTCTGTAGTCCTGAAATTCCCTGCACGCTTTTGTATTTCCTTCTTTCTTCGATCAACTGAAATATTGAAACTTCCAGGCAGATTAAAACTGTGTGTCGGACCGAGACTCGAACTCGGGACCTTTGCCTTTCGAGGACAAGTCCTCTACCACCTGAGCTACCCAAGCACGACTCACGCCCCGTCCTCACAGTTTTTCTTCCGCCAGTACCTCGTCTCATACCTTCCAAAATTAACAGAAGCTCTCCTGTAAAGTTTGGAAGGGAGGAGACGAGGTAATGGCAGAAGTCAAGCTGTGAGGACGGGGTGTGAGTCGTGCTTGGGTAGCTCAGTTGGTAGAGGACTTGCCCTCGAAAGGCAAAGGTCCCGAGTTCGAGTCTCGGTCCGGCACACAGTTTTAATCTGCCAGGAAGTTTCATATCAGTGCCCATTCCACTGCAGAGTGAAAATCTCATTCTGGAAACTGAAGTATTTCTTCTGTGACGCTTGATTTCTTCGCATTTGCCTTCCTTGTAATTATGCTTTCCTTTCCAAACTCTGCGATTGACCTTTTCAGGGACATGCATTACTCTTCAACTGAACTGAGCTACTCCTTATCGCAGTATCTACCACCTTATATTACTTCAAGAGTATCTCTTCATTTTTTTGTACTTCAGTACCCCACTTCTTTGCACGTTGATTCTTCCTGACTAGTCTCTTAGACTTCAGCTTTCTTTTCAAAACTACTAAATTGTGATCTGCCTCTATATCTGCTTTTGAGTACAATCCATTACCTGATTTCGGAATCTCTGCCTGTGCATGATGGAATCTAATCGAAATGATCCCCTATCTACCGGCCTCTCTCAAGTATATGTCCCCCTCTTGTGATTCTTGAACACTGCATTCGCTATTACTAACTGAAATTTATTGCAGAACTCAGTTAGTCTTTCTCCTCTCTCATTCCTAGTACCACGCCCATATTTTTCCGTAACCTGTTCTTCTACTACTTCCTTTTCAACCGCATCCCAGTATTCCACGACTATTAGACTTTCATCTCCCTTTACGTACAGAATTACCCGTTCGGCATGCTCATATACTTTCCCTGTCTCTTCATCTTCGGCTTGCGACGTCGGCAGATATACCTGAACGATAACTGACGTGCTGTAGATTCTGATTAGAACAATCCTATAACTGAACTGTTCACAGTACGTCATTCTGTGCCCTATCTTCTCGTTTATAACGAATCGTACTCCCGTTATACCATCTCCTACTACTGTTGATATTGCCCTATAACAGTCAGACCGGAAATCCTGCTGGTGTTTCCATTTCACTTCTCTGCCACACAGTATCTAAATCGAATTTTAGCCTTTCCCTTCGCAGAATTTTTAGCTTCCAAACCATGTTCAAACTTCTGATATTCCACACCGCGACTCGTAGAACTTTAGCGTTTCGTTGGTTATTCAGTCTTTTTCTCTTGGTCAGTTCTCCCCTGGAAGTCCCTTTCCGGAGATCCGAATGGGGACTAGTGGAGTGTATTGAATCATATTATCTTTCTTCCTTATCTTTTCTTATACAGGTTGGTGAAAAACTGTGTCACGAAATTTTAACCCTGGAGAGCTGATGCCAGTAGGAACCAAAATTACTGATGTTGTATAGGTCGACAAAGCACAATTTTTAAACTATGGGAACTTGGCGCCACGGACTCCGATTGCCCCGGGGTGAGCGAAGTTTGTATGTGTGAACCGACAACCGTAGCGCTCCCCGTCAACCGACGAACGGCAAAAGGGCAATCCCACGGCCAATCAGAGCGCGTGGCGCCAATTTTCCGTTGTTTATAAAAATGGTGCGTTGTCGAACTACACAACACTAGTAATTTTGTTTCCTACTGGCATCAGCTTTCCAGGGTTAAAATTTCTAGGTACTTTCTCCACCCTGTATAAGCTATATGTAAACTGAATCAACTATAAACCAAAGACACCGCCTAAAGTAAATTTACGAGTTGTTTTGTGGCAAGGATAATGTTTTGATACATCGTTAAATAGGTGTATGAAACCAAGTAAGAAAAACGCTCTTCAATTTATTAATTCACGTATTTCACCCTTTTGTTTTGGGACGTGGTAGCGTACGGACGTATCCTTGGATCCGTCGTACCACTACTGGTAAAATTTGGGAATTTTAACCATTCATTAAAAGTATTATAGAAAGTTATTAGAAAGAGAATATTTGTTCACACGGTTATAAATTCAAGAAATACGCTCTTTAATTTATTAATTCATGTATCTTCACCCTTTTGTTTTGGGAAGTGGTAGCGTGCGGACGTATCCTTGGATCCGTCGTACCAGTACTGATAAAAATGTGTATTTTAACCGTTCATTAAAAATGTTATAGAAAGTTATTAGAAATGGAATATTTATTCGCACGGTTGTAAATTCAACTCCTACCTGTTCATCATTTCACTCGGCACCGAAATCCTGCGTCAAGTGGTTCGGTGCAGACAAGAATAATTAATGTCGTATCTGGAGGAGCGTTTCTGCGTCGATATAGTCACACTCTACACAACTGAATAAATGTGAAGGCAATGACTCAGACTTGATAGACACCTACTGAACTTGGTTTACTTACACTAAAAGTATTGTGCTTCATGTGCTCAAGAACTTATAGACATAACATTTTCAATGGTTGCGGTGGTTATTTGGTACCGCATCTACCGGAAGCAGCAGTACTGAATGCAAATTATGTTTATTGACCTTGAATGTAATGATACCCGAGGTCTGTTGATATTGGTACCAGTTAAAGTTCACCCAAGATTGTGAACAGATTCATAAATTATCTTCAAAATTTTTCTCAATTATTCTTTCCAAACAATTTCTCCAATTATTCAAGCAATTATTACCCATTTCCATTTCCTCATTCCTATTCAGGCGAAATCACTGTGAAATTTTTTCAGTCAGAGGTCACATGTCCTGAGGATGCACCTTCTGTGTCTTTAATGCAGCTTTTTCTATTACCTTGTGCATTCTCATGCCGTTGATCATTCTGAGTCATCTGCCTTTAGGGGCAGCTTCCGACCTCCAAGGGAGTGCCCTGAACCTCTGTTCTCTCCTCTGCCCTCTTTGACAAGGCCGTTGGCCGAACGACGGTGACTTCTTATGCCGCAAGTCATCGACCGCCATTGCTGGTGTTTTTTATTCAAAATTTAAGCGTTAACCGGATTCGAAATCGGAACCGAGGGCGTTTTCGTTATGAATAAGGCATGCTACCCCTAGGCCACCTGTGCACTTATTTATTATTGTACAATATTACACGTCTCTCGGTTTAGCATATTATTCCCTGCTAGCTGTTTGCAGTAGAATATATCGTCCATACTGGCGCTTAATCCACTTCCCTCTTTCGAATCCTCTACCTGTGCTAATATTGTTCTTTTTATAATTCGCCGTTACAGCCTACAGATGGCACAACACTTACTCCCGTACAGTTATTGCAATTTTTTATTTTATTTTTCACACGTTGAACTTATAAAAGCTAAATTACTTTTATCAGTGATTTCACTTCTGTTCAAACAGTTGTCAAAGACTACTGCAAGAATTCTAGTACCACCGTAGGAGAATTCTTCACCATCCCTATGGATATTCCTCCAGAACCGAATGCCATGTTATTCTTCGTTTTTTTGTTTTTTAAGTTTTATGCTTACGTGTGGTTTGTTATTTCATTAACTTGTTCCTAGTGGCAGCCTTTCATTTCCTGTAAAAAGATTCTTATCTTCTATTAACAGCATCCTGTACTACTTTCCCCAATTTCCTAAATCAGCCAGTCTACCGTCTGCACTTCATTTGTGTTTGTTTTCAGCGTTCTTAACATTTTCCATGCCTATGTCGATCCTAAGCATAAAGAGGGTCTACCTATTTAATAACAGTTACTTTCACAACAAATATTTTTTTAGGATTCTTCAGATCTGTCTCACTCTCATATTTTATTTTACTAGACACATTTTTTGTCTTATGCATCTTTTGACGAAAGCATTTCGCGTAAGCTGTTTCGTTTTCGCTCAGTTGCTTTTTTCCTGACCTGTAGCAGCTTTCGGAGTTTCTCGCTGACCTGTGCAAATCAGTGTGGCGTACCTCAATCGATGGGCTCTAGTTTATCGTGGATGGTTAGGTCTTAGTACACCAATAGCCCGTACGAACTGGTATGTTCCTGGTTAAGGCCCTAATAATTTGCCAACTATTTCAGTTTACTAGCCCTGGATATTTTTTCCTGTTATATGACTTTGTGCTCAGTGTGGTGAGAAATTGGAACCATCGCGACTACAAAATTCGTAACTTCCGCAGAGCCTATAGCTCTTTCTAAGATTAAACATACCGTCACTTTCACGTAAATATTTTGTTACACAATAGAGAACGTAACGGATCAATATTAATTTCAAGTCAACAAACACAGCGATAAACACGCTTCATTAGAGTCCAACGACTAGTCGCAAGTCGGTAAGTGCTCTATTGTAGTGTTACAGTGTGTAAGTAGGCTGTTTTTCCCCCTGTGTTATACTGCTATGTGTTTGTGTACTCTTGTATATTTGTGTTTTTCCTGTCTTTATGTGTTTAGCTAATAAGAGTTACGTTGTAGAATTTTTCTAATAATATGTTATTTACTTTGTAAAGATGTTTAGACATTATTTATTCTGTTTAGTTTTAATGCTCATGTGTGAAATTAATGTTTCGAAAACTATTCTCATTATTTTATATATTTACTTATGTCATAATTCCTGTAACACTGATGTATATGTCTATTTCTATTCTTTTGTAAAGCCCATATTATTACAAATGTTATCTGTATTGTTATGTTCTTTAATGATGTATTTTGTACCTTTGTAATTGTATTCTTATGTTGTAAATTTATAATTGTAATTGACACCAGTTCATCAAATTAAGTAACTTGTAAGTTACATTTCACTGCACACGTTTTTGTTGGTCATAGTATACGCACAATATGTGAAAAAAAAGAGGACTGTTAGTATTTGGACGTGTGTTAATAATTCAGCAAGGGACTGATTAACAGCATTGCTGGTTCTAAGGACAATTCCAAAAAGTTCGTGAGTGCACAAGTGGTGGTTTATGGACTTGCCATATTGTCTGCAAGACTTCTAAGGACAATTCCAAAAACTTTGTGCGTGCACAAGTGGTGGTTTATGGATTTGCTATATTCTCTGCAAGACTCTTCGATGGTGATTGTGCACCTGCACCGTTGCAACAGATGGCTGCTGGCCGTCTCTACAAGGACTAGAGTGGGTCTGCACCTTTGATGACCCACCAATACCATTATTTCTACAAGGACTGCAGTGGGTCTGCACCTTTGATGACCCACCAATACCATTATTTCTACAAGGACTACAGTGGGTCTGCACCTTTGATGACCCACCAATACCATTATTTCTACAAGGACTACAGTCGATCTGCACCTTTGATGACCCACCAATACCATTATTTCTACAACGACTGCAGTGGGTCTGCACCTTCGATGACCCACCAATACCATTATTTCTACAAGGACTGCAGTGGGTCTGCACCTCTGGTGGCCTACCAATACCATAATCTCTACCAGGACTACAATGGGTCTGCTCTGTGATGACCTACCTACCAATATTCTTCAAAACTTCGACTGACTCTGCTGTGGGTTTGCTCTGTTGTGGCCCATTACCTGTCTGCATGTCAAGAGTCAGCACTGTCTTTCCGTTGGAAGGACAACACTACTTCTTCAAGACTGCATGGAAATCCACTACTTCCGTGTGCATTGTCTTTTACTGCTCAGACTATGAGAAAAAAGAAAACTGCAATTTTACTGTGATGATTGATCAGGACTGTCTTTATGGACTGTGAGAAAATTTTAGATTTTGACCAACATTGTATCAATAAGTGTGTGCATATGATTTCTTTGTTATTGTAATTGTGAAAAATTTTTTAACAAATATATATTGGCCAGTGCCCAAAACAATTTGTAAAATTTTTTGTGGGGAGCATGGAGGCTATGTAAGTAGGCTGTTTATGTTTTCTTATTGGCAACGTTACGTAGCGCTCTGTATGAAAATCACTGGCTGTGCTGTGTGCAGTCTGTGGCTAGTTAGCATTGTTGTCTGCCATTGTAGTGTTGGGCAGCTGGATGTTAACAGCGCGTAGCGTTGTGCAGTTGGAGGTGAACCGCCAGCAGTGGTGGATGTGGGGAGAGAGATGGCGGAGTTTTGAAATTTGTAAGACTGGATGTCATGAACTGCTATATATATTATGACTATTAAGGTAAATACATGTTTGTTCTCTATCAAAATCTTTCATTTGCTAACTATGCATATCAGTAGTTAGTGCCTTCAGTAGTTTGAATCTTTTATTTAGGTGGCAGTAGTGGTGCTCGCTGTAACGAAGATTTTTGTGAGGTAAGTGATTTGTGAAAGGTATAGGTTAATATTAGTCAGGGCCATTCTTTTGTAGGGACTATTGAAAGTCAGATTGCGTTGCGCTAAAAATATTGTGTGTCAGTTTAAGCACAGTCATGTATAATTGTTCAAAGGGGACGTTTCAAGTGTTATAGTACGCTTCTTTTATGGATACTGAGCCAATGATTCGCTGTCCATGATGAAACAGTATTATTTCAGTTCAATCCCGATGAAGCAAATCTGGCCTGGGGCATACAACACTTCATACATGACGAGACAATACAAAATTCCGTAGTGAAAAGTTACTTTCATATCACTCCTTCAGCGTTCATAAACGTGGTGTCTTTGACGGCTGTCCGGCGGAGGTTCGAGTCCTCCATCGGGCATGTGTGTGTGTGTGTTCGTCCTTAGGATAATTTAGGTTAAGTAGTGTGTAAGCTTAGGGACTGATGACCTTAGCAGTTAAGTCCCATAAAATTTCACAGACATTTCTTTGACGGCTGTCCCATTGTAGCGTCGCTGCGGCGGAACTCGCTACTAACGCGGACTGCTCGATCCACCTGTTAAAATAAAGGCAGCTGAGCTAGAGTAATTACAACATTCTGGTACAGTTTTAATCCGTTTAACACACTGGAAATCTCCCGTACTGGTAGTTCGTCGGCCTTTCAGCAGTCGTATTATCAAAAACTTGGGAACTTGACTGCATACTCAGATATTAAAAATACGTCATGACATATAGGCGATCCATCAGACCAGTGTATTTAAAAGTAATTCGAAGCACAATGCATGAATCTGGACAACATGGTCCAGAGGAGTAACAGCGATCTAGTGATACAGCAGCCTAGAACACAACAATATTTTATCAATAACCGATTTTGACTTCATGTAGAAGTCGTATTCCGAAAACGAACACTGTAAGAACAATAATAGCGGAGTTACAGAAGTCTTGGTGAGTATGGCGTCAGAGGAAGTACAAAGGGCGTTCAAAAAGTTTTGCACAGTCGTCACTAATTTTTCCTATTTTTTGCAGGAGGAGAGCGAAACATTTTATTAACATACTGACCCTGAAGCTGTGGTCTATGGGTCTTGATGGCACGTCGCAGCTTGTCCAATGACAAACAGTAACAGTCCCGGTTAATTGTGGAGCCAGGGTGAAAGTTTACCGTCATACCTCCTTGCCTAGGGACGCCAGATGAAAGTTGATGTCGTCAAGCCCTGAATCAAAATTGCGCAACGGATAACTGGGGAGGGGAACTTGAGAGCGCTACCTAGAGAGCGTGTCCTTTCTGTACGATACTAGGCACAGGGGCTGGAGGTCTCACACGCTGATGTGTGGGTTCCTGCATTCTATATCTTTTATTTTAAATGAATTCCTCTAACTTGAGTTCTTTGTGATTTTTAAGGTATGTCAAAGATTGAGGACAATTGATTACGTATTTATTTTAAATATTATCACACGACTTTACAGCGATAGCAGCAATTGTTTCAGTTTTCAGATATTACAATTTTACAACTTATAGCTCGGGTATATTATATACTAATCTGCACGCACATTTCTACGGGTAAGACGGAATTGCGTTGGCCAAATGTATACCACCAAAGTCTCCCAATATTTTACATAGGACATTCACTATGGGAGAAGGATAACGGGCAAACTGGGGACCAGATACTTTAACACAGGGGGTCAAATTTCCGGAATTAAACGTGCACGTTCATTACCTTACACAATCCGAAGCTGCAAATGAAATAATTAGTACAAATATTCAAATACCTCTCTTCCATGCGTAAACATTGAGACAGACGCACTCAGGGCACGTCTGTTCACTTACCCGTCTTCTGTAACCCTCCTAGAATATGGCGGGCACCCGGAGGTCTTCCTGGGCCGCGGTGGAGGGGGTGGTCGAACCACTTGGCCGTGACCAACCTCTCCACCCCAAATCTTGTGACACTGGAAAGTCTTTGACTTTTACCTGCATGTGCTGTCTCTCTGATCCCCTAGCCAGGAGTAAGGTTGGCACTACTATACTACAGAACTACTTCCCAACAAAGATTTGGCCACGCTTTACGGAAAGGTGTGAGGAGGATTAGGAAAGTTCATGTCCAGATTCACATCCACGTACAAGAAATACATAATACACGACACATATAAATACGTATTATGAAGCCTGACATATTTCTTTCCACCCGTCCACATGGGTTCTGTTGCACCCGCGGCCGGCCGCGTCGTGTAATAAAATTGGCTGCGGAGCCGCCTCTGTTTCTATTTCCCGGTGCGAGCGAGCAGCGAAACCTGCTGCTTATAGAGCGGAAACTACTGTACAGTTTCAAGGATCCAAAAAGTCAATGAAAATGACACCACACTGATCACAGAAGAAGGAGGCCATCACCTTTCGGCCTGCTGTTCGTGAATGTCTTGGTTTCTTCCTCCGAGCGGAACCCGGATGACGCAACTCTATGGATTGGGTGTTGCTCTCAGGTTCGGACAAAAACAACCATGTTCCATCCTGGGTAACGACGCCGTCAAAACATTGTTTCCACTCTTCAGTAAAGGTCTTCATGAGACCCTCGTGCACATTCTGCCTCATCGTTTTCATTTCTCTGGTCTATAATCTAGACACCCAACCTGCACAGATTTTTCTGTAACCCTAGTAACTGTACCAGTGATACCACACTACCCAATGACAAACGAGTCATTTCAGCAAGCTGTCGTGTCGTCACACATCTGTCATTTTGGATAATTTGATCAATTATTCACATCACTCACTGCAGACGATGGTCTCCCGCATCGTGGATTGTCCAGTAGAGAGAAATCACCTTCTTTAAACCTCTGAAGCCACCGCTGGATACTGCTGCGATCCACTGTGTCCTCCCCATAAACAGGGAGCAACTTCCTGTGAATCTATGTCGCAGAGTCATCGCCGGTCTTGGAGAACATCTCAATAATCAACCGTTGTCGCAACCTGACATCTACTTCACGGTCCATTGCGGCTCACTTGTAAATAAAAGAAAATACTTTTATATATCAACTTATAACTAAATGTTCCAAGTATGATCACAAAAAATTTCTTTCTCCTCCTGTAACAAAAAATAGAGACGATTGTGCAAAACATTTTTAACGCCCTTTGTATAATGAAGTAAGAATGTAGCGTTCACCCATCTGCTGCTAGCTGCTCGTCGGATTCTCAAGCGGCAAACACGGTCGTAAACTGCTGACTGATGTATATGCGGTTTCTGCTCTTTCGGACATAACTAGTCGAAGACGGGCAATGGCCACATCAGTGCCGATGCACACCACGCTCGAACTCTTACGGGAACCGGCGAAATGCGGCGAATAACGTTGATAATGAGCTAGGGGCACTATACCAGTAGTGTACAGCTAAGTTAAGAATTTGAGTCCGACGGTAGGCGTGCTAGAGTAGTCCGTGCAGTTGCGATGGTCTCTGGGTCCGGATGGCGTAGTACCTAGTAAACGGAAGACCAGGATCGAATCCCGGGGTCGCAGAAATTTTAAACTTCCGCCATTTATTTAAATCAGTGCCCGCGGGAAAGCTAGTGTCATTAATTCCTTTGTGTCTTGCTGACTTGTGGCTGCAGAGCCATGGTTTAAATAGTGTGCAAACTTCGCGCTGGAAACGGACTACGTCAGTACCACAGTGTGAAATGTTTGACAAAATGTGAGATGTTTATGTCCGGTATATAAATAGGTAAATAAGTACCGTTCATCAGAGAAATACTCTTTTTTACGCTAAAATAAGTGAGCTTGAGAAAAGATGAAATGCCACCTAGTGGTTTTGCAAAGAGTTATAAAGATATCGTCCTTCGTGTTCTCTCAATCTGCAAGCTCACTTAACTACCTAATTATACAGGGTGAGTCACCTAACGTTACCGCTGGATATATTTCGTAAACCACATCAAATACTGACGAACCGATTCCACAGACCGAACGTGAGGAGAGGGGCTAGTGTAATTGTTTAATACAAACCATACAAAAATGCACGGAAGTATGTTTTTTAACACAAACCTACGTTTTTTTAAATGGAACCACGTTAGTTTTGTTAGCACATCTGAACATATAAACAAATACGTAATCAGCGCCGTTTGTTGCATTGTAAAATGTTAGTTACATCCGGAGATATTGTAACCTAAAGTTGACGCTTGAAACCTCCGACGTTCAGTTGCGTGTTGTAACAAACACGGGCCATGGTCGGCGTGCAGCATCTGCAGGGACATGTTTACGATGACGACCGTGTTTACGAGTGTGGCTCAAATGGTTCAAATGGCTCTAAGCACTATGGGACTCAACTGCTGTGGTCATAAGTCCCCTAGAACTTAGAACTACTTAAACCTAACTAACCTAAGGACAACACAACACCCAGCCATCACGAGGCAGAGAAAATCCCTGACCCCGCCGGGAATCGAACCCGGGAACCCGGGCGTGGGAAGCGAGAACGCCACCGCACGACCACGAGATGCGGGCCGAGTGTGGCTGTAGTGCACTGTTGTGGTTTGGTCTAGCTGTCGCAGTGTCCGCATGTAGCGCTTGCTGCTATTGTTATTCTGCATTCGTCTCCGCACGCAGACCAACTGTAGTACACCGTGTTACCAGACGTCTGTGATAGTGTAGTGTTGTAAGAACTGTGACCATGGTGTATTCGAACTCTGAAAAGGCGGAGATGATACTCATCTATGGCGAGTGTTGACGAAATGCAGCTGAAGCCTGCAGGGTGTATGCAGAACGGTCACCGGCCAGAGAGCATCCAACGTGCCGCACATTGCAAAACATCTACCGCCAACTGTATGCAACAGGTATGGTCGTAGCACGCAAACGGGTCCGTAACAGACCCGTCACAGGAGAAGCGGGTACAGTTGGTGTGTTAGCTGCTGTTGCCATGAACCAACACATGAGTACACGGGACATTGCGAGAACCGGTGGACTGAGTCAAAGTAGTGTCATGCGCATACCGCATCGTCACCGCTTTCACCCGTTTCATGTGTCGCTACATCAGCAATTACATGGTGATGACTTTAATCATCGAGTGCAATTCTGGCAATGGGCATTAACAGAGACTGCGTTGCAGTTCTACCTGTTTACCGATGAAGCGGTTTTCACAAACCACGGGGCAGTGAATCTACGGAACATGCATTACTGGTCCGTGGACAATCCTCGCTAGCTCAGACAGGGAGAGCGACGGCGACCGTGGACTGTAAATGTATGGTGCGGAATCATTTGCGACCACCTCATTGGTCCTCACTTCATCGCAGGGGCCCAAACAGCTGCAACATGCATCGCGTTTCTACAGAATGATCTGACAACGTTGCTCGAAAATGTCCCACTGGAAACGCGTCGACGTATGTGGTATCAGCATGATGGTGCACCTGCACATTCCGCAATTAACACTAGGCTGGCCCTTGACGCGATGTTCGACGGGCGTTTCATAGGACGTGGAGGACGCATAAATTGGCCAGCCCGTTTTCCTGATCTTAAACCTCTGGACTTCTTTCTGTGGGGTACATTAAAGGATAATGTGTACCGTGATGTGCCTACAACCCCAGAGGATATGAAACAACGTATTGTGGCAGCCTGCGGCGACATTACACCAGATGTACTGCGGCGTGTACGACATTCATTACGCCAGAGATTGCAATTGTGTGCAGCAAATGATGGCCACCACATTGAACATCTATTGGCCTGACATGTCGGGACACACTCTATTCCACTCCGTAATTGAAAATGTAAACCACGTGTTGACACACATGTACATGACGCATATGTACATTACCATGAGGGGTGAGGTACACGTACGTGTACCTCACCCCTCATGGTAATGTACATATGCGTCAGTGAAAAAGACCAATAAAAAGGTATTAGCATGTGGACGTAATGTGCTGTCCAGTCTCTTCTGTACCTAAGGTCCATCACCGTTCCCTTTGGATCCCTACGTAATTCGGTGCTCTCCGATACACACGATCGAACAGCGGAGGAGTGGTACTCAAGCGTCAACTTTAGGTTACAATATCTCCGGATGTAATTAACATTTTACAATGCAACAAACGGCGCTGATTACGTATTTGTTTATATGTTCAGATGTGCTAACAAAACTAAAGGGGTTCCATTTAAAAAAAAATAGGTTTGTGTTAAAAAACATACTTCCGTGGATTTTTTTATGGCTTGTATTAACCAATTACACTAGCCCGTCTCCTCACGTTCGGTCTGTGGAATCGATTCGTCAGTATTTGATGTGGTTTACGAAATATATCCAGCGGTAATGTTAGGTGACTCACCCTGTATATTCGTATTTGCTTTGCATAACTTATTTTGTAAATTCCTCATACCATCAGTATCTAACACTTTGTGAAGAGTTTACCATTGGCTGGGACAGACATAATCCGTTTTCGGCGTTAAATTTGGACACTGTTTAACGTGTGGTTATGCTGCCATCAGTGAGCAAGACACGAAAGGAAATAATGACATCAGCTGCCAGTGGGCACTGATTTAAATCAATGGGGAAAATTGAATATTTCTACCAGACTGGGATTCGAACTTAGTTTCCTGTTTACTAGGCAGATGCACTGAGCACTCTGCCATCTGGACGCAGTTGTCATCACAACTGCATGAACTACCCTAACACACATGCTGTCAGGCCCAAATTGTCAACTTATCCACATACTATTTATGTAGCGCCCCTTGCACATTATCCTCGTTATAGTGCGTGCAAAATGCCATGGCCACTAGATGCGCAGTCGGCTGGGCAAGCGTGTGGACAGCGGCAGAGGGGAAAAGCCGTTCTAAACTGAAGTCTAAGCTCACATTTGTTTTTTTAAACAGTAAGTGGGGCCCCTCCGTATCCGCACTTGCATGGTGACCATTCGAAAAGATATATTCTGCTTTCCTTAGCATCTAAAAAGAATTCCGGCGAAAAAGCAGTGATTTTTTCCGCCTGGCTTGTTAACCATTTGTAACTTTGCGAGAAGATTCATGAGTGGTGAATTTTGAGTAGAAACCTACACATTTCTCTGGTTGCCATGTCAAAACAGAGGAGTTTACGCTCTAACCTAAATAACATGTTGTGCAGACACAATTGCGAGGGAATTCTGAAACAGTAGTCAGTACAGGAACTAAGGAAAAGTTAAGTTAGTTGCTTATGAAAAAGCACATCCGTGTGTAAAAAAGCGTGTAATGCGTTCGCATATGTTGTTACAAAACCCATAGCATTTCTCGTTCAAAAATGGTTCAAATGGCTCTGAGCACTATGGGACTTAACTGCTGAGGTCATCAGTCCCCTAAAACTTAGAACTACTTAAACCTAACTATTCTAAGGACATCACACACATCCATGCCCGAGGCAGGATTCGAACCTACGACCGTAGCGGTTTCGCGGTTCCAGACTGTAGCATTTCTCGTTTCACCATCTATCGATGGCCCTTAAAAATTACAGTCTTTCATCGAAAAAGTCTGTAGTTATTGGAATATCACGATAGATAACGAAGTTTTACATAATAACGATATGGTAAAATACTCTCCTCTTTGTGTGCTATCATTTGCCAAAATCTCGTTTCGATAGCTGAAACCGTCTATGAAATACGAGGAATGTCGTGAATATTTCACTCTGGCTTTATCACAAATCAGTGTGCTACATCAGATCTATTTCCTCGAGGTCGGTGACAGATAGATCGATACCTCTAGCCAAATCTAAAGAAAAATTCAATATGTGAGCTTAATTTCATACGCAACGACATATTATGTAATATGCACCAAATTCAAAATCATAGCGACCTTTATATTCTCCATTGCACACTTTTCCGAATGTCGCGCAGTGTCTTACATTCACGTAAATATCGCAATAACTATGACCATAAACGAAACGATGGACACATCATCATGAATCTGACGTATAAAGATATAAGTAAAGTGAAAATGAATTTTTTTACAGAATAGTCGCTGTAAAATCGTCTGAGAGCGACTGCGCGGTGTGCGTCTCAAATCTGTCATCGTTGGCCGGACGAAAGGTGGAAAACACTTCCCGGCCTCCCCTTCCGAAGAAAGGAATGAACTCGGCCAGCGCTTTGGACGAAAACTGGACACTGCGCATCGGCCACCGTATCCTGTGCGAGCTGTACTCGCGTCATTTCACCGGTTGCGGTAGGAGTTCTGGTGTGGTGTGCATCCGCGCTGAAGTTATCATTCGCTGTCCTCGCCTTAATCATGTATGTTGTGGCTGTTGTTTCGAACATACTTTAGTAATTAATTTTTTGATGTTGTTTCGAACTGCTAGTATAATATTTTGAAAGAGGTTAGTGAAATAGAGTTTGCTCATTACATTTAGCAGAGAAACTGCCGTTTTTCTTTTCATTCTGAGTGAAATAAGAATCATATTTTACTAAGGTGAAGGGCTGGTGGAGGACTGAATAGTTGGTCAACGGATAGAAACAACTCGCCAAGCAGTTGTTGCTAGAATAGCGATCTTGTATACGTTTAATTAAGTTACGGAACAGAATTGTCCGAAATTTACCTTTAGGGCCGCAAAGGGACCGGCCCCGGAAGCAGTTTTTTAACCACGTCTCCTATTGGACAACAATGTGGAAAGAGTGAATTATGGTTGCAACGTAACTCCATATCTAACTAGCATAAATAACTGAAGGATATAGTCAACATTATGGTAACTGAGAACATTCCTGGGCATGTTTTCGAACTGTTAGCCTGCACTATTCGCAAGTAGTAAAGCTTTATGCACCAATTCAAATAAGAGGAGCTATCACCGCCGATTGCGCAGTTTTAATCTGTTAGAAACCTTCACAATCTGACGATCCTTTCTCCAAATCTTTTGTTCATTCGATTTGTTTGCTCTCCAACGATTGCTTTTATTGCTAGATTAGTTGAGAGTGCATTTGACGTTTCCGAAATCTGATGTGATATCGGAGGATTTCCTTTATTTGATAACGGTCGTCCATCTGCTCCCCACGAGCCGCAGCAGCTTCCATATTAAACAATATGTTGTTTTGATTCAGTAACAACAGGAATGGAGCGTCCAATTCGGCGCGCGGAGTTTAGGAAGCAACAAGTAAGTGGAGCTATTTCTGTCCAGTAGCAAAAACTCGTGCGCGCTTAATCAAGCTAATGGAAGCCGACTACAGTACATGCAAGTCCGCACTTGGTAAAAGTCGCAAGGCGAAAATTGTGAGTAGTAAATTTTTTTTCCTATCCCGCGTAGTTGCGGTGGTTCTCGTAAAAGAAACAGCGAGTCAGGGCACAGGTGAACTATCTCACATTTTGTCTAAATACACAGCAGTAAGAAATGAGCTAGGAAGGAGTTGTTCGAATCGGACAGAAGTGAGTATTTGTGATGTACATGTACACATATACAACTGATCACAGTATTCCGTTTGAGTTTCAGGATTGCAGCCAGATAACTTCGACTTCTTCCTACGGTATTTCAACCGACAACCATTCAGCCATCTTCAGGTGAGTGTTTTGCACTACAGATAGCTAGTTCACATCGCTAACTTTATACCCAAAAATTTCGCGAAGGTGCAAGCACAAAGGAAGCCGCTGCATAAGCGATCTCTGTAGAGTTTCTCGCCCTCATCGAATATTGCTCCACCTATGGCGCGCACGTGCATGAGTAATGGTGATTCTATACGTGCACTGTCTGTCGGAATGCGCACTCGCTGAGTTAAAATTCAGATGTCAACATTAGAAGAACTAAATATCGCTAGACGTGTCATTGGTCATGAAATCTTTTCTTTCTGAAGAAATTAAAGAAGTCATTAGGTCCCACACCTTATCCAGTTGAAGGCCGCCATTACGATTGAACAATGATTCATTTTCAAAGAATATTCTTAAGAATTTATTTTATTTACTAGGGATTCATCAAGAACATTAACACATTTAAACACACTATGTAAGCATGGAAGTAGTTGCCAGGGAGTAACTGATGAAATCAACAATCCTTTTAACAAATGGGAATTTTATTCACTTTAATAGTGCCTAACAGCATTTTTTTAAAGAAACAGATTTGAAATTATAATCAGAAAGCACCCTCTAAATATCAAAGTTACAATTTATTCAGAGGCAGAAAGAAACAAGTTTTGACTGTTTCCAAAGATCAAACATATTTCAGGTATTAGGCCGTTACACTCCAAGCAATAAATTCGTTAACACACCAAATCCGACAAACATGACAGAGGCAGCTACTAACGTACGGTAGATTGATAGGGAGATTACCGAACAACCGAAACCGCAGGTTGCTCTAACCCGCCCCTACTCCATAAGGGAAAATGGACCACCCAATTGATAAACAACCATCTTCCAACGGGTGGGCAAACGGAGAAGAATGGTGGGACGACCCCAAAGCAAAAAGGCTGGTTAATCCACCAAGAAAACAAGTAGAATTTAACAAGAGTAAATCAAACAACGTATCACCAGTCACTTCTAATAAACTGCGATTTCTCGAGAAGACCTGGCGCAGCACCCCCAAATAGCTCTCCCGAACCGTCCCCTGCCAACCGCTTCAATGGACGCAGGAAGACGCGCCTATCTCCCGTCTCACGGCGTTGCAGCTCGCACCGGCCAGACTGATGTCGTGGGTTGACTCCTGTTGCTCTCGTGTCGACCGCGAAGTCACTACCCCTCGCTATACGCCGCGGCCCACTGGACTCACGTGGCGACCTCATATGCGCTGACGCTCAAGACGGACAAGTCATCTTGTGTCTCAGTGCTCGACCGACCAACGGATCGATCCAACCGCCAATGACCATCGCCTGAGCAAACTCGAGCAGACTGGCGGCCTAACGCGCAGACTCAGATGCAGGAACTAAGTCTCGACCGGGCGACCACTGGCTGAGTTCTCTTACTGGCGGAGTGGAAAGACTCATTATGCCGGCTTTAAAGGTTGATCCGAACGACAGACATACTAGCACTCCGAACGACAGACAGACACTAGCTGCCTAACAAATGCGGACGAGAGACAGACTAGCAAGCTGGGGACGAGAGACTGACCCTGACTGACTGACTGGCGAGCTCATAGCGCCCCTTAAATGCACGTGAACAGGCAACCTTTCCCCTTTCCCACCAGAGGGAGACACCAAAGCTGCGATTGACACAGCGGCGGCACCGCCAGAAACGGAGGGCGGCTGCTTCACACCAGGCGCTGCGGCGCGCTCTTCAAACCAGCAACTTTTACCACGGTTCAACGATTAATAAGGTCTTCCAATGAACGTATATTCACTGATTCCTTAATAACTGAATCCCAGAAGGATCTTGTCCAGGTCACGATTTCCTTGGCAGAATAATCCATGGAATGTCCTGTGGAGATACAGTGCTCTGACAGGCTAATATACTTGGCTACGAAAGGCGAGCGTGGTGATAATGTTCAACGTATCCTTCACGCACTGTGTGCGTTGTCTGTTCAATGTGGGCTTCGCCACACTGGCAACATGTTCTGTAGATTCCAGCCTTCCACAATCCCAGATCGTCGTTTGTCGAACCAAAAAGAGAGCAAGTCTTTCTGGGTTGGCGCAGGGTTGCCTTGACATGATATTTTCTTAAGATTCTGTTTAATTTCGACGAAATATTGCCGACGTAATGGAGGAACGCCAGTGACTTGAACCTCTTCTTCTCCTCTTGATCTTGTGAGTTGTCACGTTTCTTCTTCTTTAAAGCTGTGCTGATCTGTTGCGGAGAATATGAATTAGCTCTGAATACTGATTATAGGTGGTTCAGCTCCTTTGCAAGGCTGTCTCCATCGGACACAACATTTTCCCGGTGCGCCACGTTCGAAGGACGCCCAAGTTTGTGACGAGAGGTGGCAACTAGACACCTGCAAATACTGGTCTGTATGTGTGGGCTTACGGTAAACGGAGGACTCCAATGATTCATACATACATACATACACTTCATGTAATACGCTTTACACCGCGAAAGTTTCCAGAATCACAAATGATTACAATTTCAGAAAAAGTGGATGATTTATTCAAAAGAAAGAGCTTTACAAATTGATCAAGTCATTACCGCGTTGGTCCACCTCCGACGCTTATGCAAGCTGTTATTCGGCTCGGCAGTGATCGTGCCAAATCCTATCCATCTGGAGCGTTAGATCATGAAAATCCGAAACTGGTGGAAGGACTCTGCACATAATACTCCAAACGTTGTTAATTTGGGAAGCTGTTATATACATTTAACTTAGATTCTTTACAGAGACGCCAGTTTACTGGTTGACAATAAATCGCAGTTTGCAGCCACCATTACCAGAATTTCACTTGTCTGGAGATCGCTGATCATAATCTTAATACCCTCTATATTGCGAGCGTGTAAATAAGAGGAATGATGATTCTTTCAGTTGTCTCTCCCTACAGTCAGGAAAGACCCTGTTTTTGTAATTTTTTGTTGTGGAGAGCCTATCCCTTTACATCTTGCCTTACTTGACTTCCTGAGCATTGCTGGCTGTACCTGAGGACTCAAGAACCGTGTCGGATTTGTAGTTGGCAGCAAGCACGGTCAGCCTGTGAATGTGTGGCTTTTCCTGGCTAGAGCGCTGTCCTCATCTGATCAGAACGCCACCACATCCATGTAGGCTAGCCTTCAATTGAGTAACTGAAAAGTGTCCTGCACTGAACGTAGCTTGAAATTCTCTCTAATTGATCACCATTTTTAAACTGCCCTTCCGAAAATTAATTAACAAAGGTTAAATTAATATAAACGCATTTAGTAAAATGTTCTTTGGGTGTATCATGAATCTAATGACAGTATCCTTTTTCCTGAATCTGCCCCGCGTGTTAAGAAATGTTTCACATGCAGATGCACCTGCTGAAAATGAGAACGCAAAAGCCTTCTGTTGCTGTATTGTCGCCATCTGGACTCGTCACACATTAGGTGCTCAACGAACCGGGGAGACCCAATCAGAAATCAAATAAACCGGCAGCTTACAGGTGGCACCAAAGCTGACTTTCGATGCGTGAGTCAAAAATCACCCCAACTTTCTATAAGGAGCATTCAATAAGTAATGCAACTATTTTTTTCTCAGACAGCTTCGGTCGAAGCATGTGGAACTTGTGGGGCGTCATGGAATATTCACGCTCCAGCCCCTACAATTTTATGAAGTTCCGATAGTTGGCGGCTTTATCATTAGCATTCAAAATGGCGTCTGTGGCGGAGGTGCGTTCACAGCAGAGAGCTGTCATTGAGTTTATTTTGAAGGAAAACCACACCATCGCGGAAATTCATAGGTGCTTTCAGAAAATCTAAGTAGACATGGCAGTGAACAAAAGCACGGTGAGTCGTTGCGCGACTCGTCCGTCATCGCCACAAGGTAGCGCAGACCTGTCCGATCTCCCACGTGCCATCCGGCCCCACACAGCTATGAGTTCTGCAATGTTGTAAGGTGCGGACACTCTTGTTCGAGGCGACCAACGTATCACAACCAAACAGCTCGCTGCACAACTGGACGTCTCTGTCGGCAGGCCTGACACACTCGTCCACCAGTTGGAGTTCTCAAAGGAGTGTGCCAGCTGGGTTCCCCGCCGCCTAAAAGAAGACCTGAAAGAGCGACGAAGGACCATCTGTGAGGATTTGCTTCCGCGTTACGAGGCTGGTGGCGACAATTTTTTTTCGAACATCGTCACAGGCGATGAAGTATGGATTCATCAATTCGAACCGGTAAGAAAACGGCAAGTTATGGAGTGGCGCCGCACCACCTCTCCTCTAGAGAAGAAGTTCAAAGCTCCACACCGCAGTCAGTAAAGTCACGGCGACAGTCTACGTGGACTCTGAAGGGGTTATTGAGGTTCATGTCCTCCCTCTTGATGCAGAAATCAACTCTGAAGTGTATGGTGCTACTCTCAGTAAACTGACGAAACAGTTTCATCGTCCCGCAAAATTTCAAACGAGCTTCTCCTCCTCCATGACAAGGCTAGGCTTTACAAGTCTGCGCACCCAAGGGGGCTTCACAAAACTTCATTGGACTGTCCTTCCTTATCCACTCAACAGCCCAGAATTTCCACTTTCCATCTTTTTGCCTCAGTGCCTCCGTGCGAAGAAGTACGTGGATGACGCAGAGGTTATTGCTATAGCAACACGTTGGGTCCGACGTCGGCCAGTAGAGTAGCACTTTGAGGTCATACAGGCACTCCCAGGAAGGTAGTATAAGGGTGTCGCATTGAACGCAGATGATGTTGATAAATGGGGTTTTGTAGCCAAAAATGCGGAATAAAACCGTGTATTCCAATAGTTAATAAGATCAACCCTCTTTAAGAAAAAATGTGTTCATTACATATGGAACGCCCCTTGTATCTTCATTGGTCTTAGCAAGAGGTAAGGATCTCTTTGTAGCACCCGGACATGTTGTGTAACTGGTGAGAGAAAATGTTGCTTGTGAAATTATAGACTTGTTCGTGTCTCCTGACTGGAAGGAGCGGTCGCCAGGGAATGCCACACACGACCTTACACACTGCTACCGCCTGCTCCGCCTCGCTGAGTCAGGCCGGCGACAAATTGCCGGCCTAGATTGGCCCGCTACCAGAATAGCCCGGCCGGCTGATGGCTGATGAGCGGCGACCGGTCGCGATCTCCGTCTGTTTATTCTCCGCCGCGTGGGGGGTCCAGGATTACGGCGCACCAGCTGCACTCGCTAAATGGCCGGTTTCCTGCCCAGTGCCGCGCAAGTTATGAACTCCAATTAATTGGGAAATACGTCTACTACATCGACAAATGAATACCATTATCAAAATAATCTTCAAGATTCGTAACATTTCTGAGTTGTCCACGATCTTCATTTATTTCACTGTAAGATGGCATGTTAAGGTAAGCACACTGCTCAGCGTTGCCATGCTGTTTATTACGAATTGACACTCGTGTTAGTCACTAAGGCTTGATGGTATATCAACATCCTGAAACCGATTTTTAAGAATGAATACTACACGCTACCCTGCGCAGCAGGACTAAGGGATCACTTTTTCGAAAGATGATACACCAAGTTTGAAATTTTGTTCGAACGTGCCTGCTACCTTCTTCTGTAATAGTGGAGGAGTATTGGGCCCTATGACGTCAACTTCGGGTTCGGCGACGCATCAAACAGCAAGGTGTCGACACATGCGAAGAAAAGGCCACAGCTTAGTAGCTCACGTAAACTGTAATGTGGGTTAATGACGTCACATCGGCATCATATTTCACCAAAATTTTGCCTAACCCGACCGTGGATGTGTCACACGTTGAGAAGGTTGTCACAGGTCCTCTTATCCACAATTCATCCCTTTTCTTCATGTCTCGTGCGATGGAGGTCTCAACCACGACACTTGGATTGGTGTTTCCTTATGGGTGGCAGAGGAAAATAATTCAGAAACATCGCAGCTCAGAATCGACACAAAAACTCCTCAGGGTGTAGCATAAAGGGCTTCAACGAACTCACCCCTTTTCCTGGGGCGTCGATTCCATACATTTCGTGGTCGAAAGCGACAGCTCACAGTGCGACGAGCAACAGAAAAAATTTCTTGACAATATTTTATATTGCTGACATCATCGGACGTTTCCACCGTTCTATAAGGACATTGTGGGGCTGTTGTTACTACACAAGTACCATAACTCTTGTTAGGTATAACACCAATAGAAAATGTACGGTAGCTGATAATGTCTCTCTCATTATAGCTCTCAAGTCCTCCAAGTGGTGAATCACCTCCTCGTAATAGAGCAATTGTAAGCCAAGAATTACCACTAACAACCTCTGTAGTCGTACAAGAGAAATTTATGTTACATCCTACAAAAGTTATAGGTCCTCCAAGTAGTTGCTGTTGTTCGGTTTGCTTGGGCTTCATATCAAATGTATCTACATTCTTGTACACTCCTGGAAATGGAAAAAAGAACACATTGACACCGGTGTGTCAGACCCACCATACTTGCTCCGGACACTGCGAGAGGGCTGTACAAGCAATGATCACACGCACGGCACAGCGGACACACCAGGAACCGCGGTGTTGGCCGTCGAATGGCGCTAGCTGCGCAGCATTTGTGCACCGCCGCCGTCAGTGTCAGCCAGTTTGCCGTGGCATACGGAGCTCCATCGCAGTCTTTAACACTGGTAGCATGCCGCGACAGCGTGGACGTGAACCGTATGTGCAGTTGACGGACTTTGAGCGAGGGCGTATAGTGGGCATGCGGGAGGCCGGGTGGACGTACCGCCGAATTGCTCAACACGTGGGGCGTGAGGTCTCCACAGTACATCGATGTTGTCGCCAGTGGTCGGCGGAAGGTGCACGTGCCCGTCGACCTGGGACCGGACCGCAGCGTCGCACGGATGCACGCCAAGACCGTAGGATCCTACGCAGTGCCGTAGGGGACCGCACCGCCACTTCCCAGCAAATTAGGGACACTGTTGCTCCTGGGGTATCGGCGAGGACCATTCGCAACCGTCTCCATGAAGCTGGGCTACGGTCCCGCACACCGTTAGGCCGTCTTCTGCTCACGCCCCAACATCGTGCAGCCCGCCTCCAGTGGTGTCGCGACAGGCGTGAATGGAGGGACGAATGGAGACGTGTCGTCTTCAGCGATGAGAGTCGCTTCTGCCTTGGTGCCAATGATGGTCGTATGCGTGTTTGGCGCCGTGCAGGTGAGCGCCACAATCAGGACTGCATACGACCGAGGCACACAGGGCCAACACCCGGCATCATGGTGTGGGGAGCGATCTCCTACACTGGCCGTACACCACTGGTGATCGTCGAGGGGACACTGAATAGTGCACGGTACATCCAAACCGTCATCGAACCCATCGTTCTACCATTCCTAGACCGGCAAGGGAACTTGCTGTTCCAACAGGACAATGCACGTCCGCATGTATCCCGTGCCACCCAACGTGCTCTAGAATGTGTAAGTCAACTACCCTGGCCAGCAAGATCTCCGGATCTGTCCCCCATTGAGCATGTTTGGGACTGGATGAAGCGTCGTCTCACGCGGTCTGCACGTCCAGCACGAACGCTGGTCCAACTGAGGCGCCAGGTGGAAATGGCATGGCAAGCCGTTCCACAGGACTACATCCAGCATCTCTACGATCGTCTCCATGGGAGAATAGCAGCCTGGCAGTTCAGAGCCACTCAACGAAATTTGAACGTGATCCGAAGCAGTAAAGGGTGCTTACACTATTTCAAGCCTTCTGTTTTTCGCCCTCTAGTGGTGTTATCACGCGGGAGAGCAACATTAGCCTGTGCGTGAATAATACCACAAACAGTCCGTCTAAGATCCCCTAGTTCCGCTACAACCTTGCCGCAAAACACGCACCTTAGTTGACAATGTAACAAATGTGCTTGTCTGAAACTCGGACACACTTTCTGCCTTGCGACTGATCTAGCGCCTGAGGCTTAGACAACCCCTTCGGCGATCTTTCGTGCGATTTGCCTACTTTCAGGAGCCAAAAAAAGAAAAAGCTGTCAGGCTGGTGTCGACGTTTGTGGCAGGTTCATTTGTAACGTGCTCAAGAAAGGTGTGTGGGTGGCACCAGTGGTGTTTCTGAACGGGAGGGGTGGGGGGATTCTTAGAGCGATCCTTTGGCGTTCTATTCACGCACATGATGACACTGCACTCCCGCACCCGGGAGACGACACGTTGAGTACTTGTGAAAGATGAATTCATATAGTGAGCCTAAATGTAAATGTACAAAACATCCCATGGTATGTCAATGCTTTTGTTATTGCTGATGACGTCGTCATTTTTAGGGTGAGGGGGGGGGGGGGACGGAAGGTTCAGAGGAGACTGCAGTACTGGAAAAAATTTAAGGAATTCGACTCTGAAGATGAACAGAACACCCTCACCTTGTAACACCATACTTGAAGGAGAAGAGGTTGAATGTGTGAAATGTTTCAGTCAACTGGGTAGTGTCACATCAAGTGGTGGAAGTGCGAAATCATAAGTTTTTAACTGTGTAGCAACAAGATCCAGTTTCTCAAACCAAGTACGACACCTAATTTGGGACAAGGCAGTCCCTCTAAGATCTAAACAGTCCATGTTTTAAACCTATATCCTGCCAATCACGACGTATATTCTGGAGGGCTGTGTCATAAATAAGAGACGAGAGTCAAATACAAACATGCGAAATGAAATTCCCTGAGTCAGACCTACAAAAAACAAGGAGAGACACAATCAGGTACGAATATGTAAGGGAAGACCTGCAGGTGACCTTGACCATGGAGGAAAGAATGAGCGCTGCGAGAATGAACTGGTTAGATCATGTGAAGAAAATGCACTGCAGTCGAACTCCACATCAGTATTTGGAGATGAAGGTACCAGCAAAAAAACCGGTTGGGCGACCTAGGAAGAGATGGACAGACCAGGATGCCGAAGATTTCAAGAGGAGAGGAGTAACGGGTGATGCAGTGCTGAGATAAAAGCCGTATCGGAACAGAGTTCCTACGTGGCTCGCTCGAAGGAAATCCTGATGTTGATGATGAGGAGGAGTAAGAGGAGCAGGAGGAGGTCGAGAATACTATAGTTGTAAGTGCATGCAAATAAAAGATAAGCCTTGTAAAATGGAATGATAATTTTTAAATTACAGTCCTATGCGGAAGTTCCAGTTTACCCCAAGTTGCAATATTCCGTCATTTAGAAGATGTGGTCTTGTGAAATTGGACGAATCTTCTTGAAAAACAAGCATAACAATAAAACGATTATGAATATTATAGCAAAAAAAAAAAGAAATATGTGACCGAAAGAATTTAGCACCGCATACATGGGAATATACGAGGCCTATTCGGATAGTAAGGTCCGATCGGTCATAAAATGGAAACCATTGTGAAAATCAAAAATGTTTTATTTGCAACAGTTAGCTACACCTTCCAGCTACTTCTCTACATAGTCGCCGCTAGGATTTAGACGCTTGTCGTAGCGTCGTAGCAGCTTTTCAATACCGTCCTGTGCTTCCTGCCACTTCTCTACGGTATCTACACCTCGTTGTCTGTGCTACAACGTTGTCTTCGTAGCTAGTGGTTCATGTGAGCAGAGGTGAAACTCAGGGAGAGTCAATTACGCGCTCTACTGTGGGTGATCAAACACTTCCCACCGGAAACGCTGCAGGAGTACCTTCATTGCCTCTTCAGAGAGCGGCCGAGAATTGTTGTGCAGAAGGAAACGTATGGCAGTTATGTGAGCTAAATTACATCAGGCGAAATCTCACACCAGGCCCTCATACTTGGCGGGAGATACTATTCTCGTAAGCATCTTTACTTGCTCACTGTGTGCTCAGAACTGAAAAGAGCGACGTGACGCCATCGACGGGCACACTAGAGACACTTCCCAACACATCTGCGCAGAGCTTCATCGGATTTTCGCTGTGGTTTCCATTTCGCACCCCATAGGACCTTACTTTCCGAACAGCCCTCGAATAAGGGCGATCAGACTGTTTCCGTTCGAAACCCGTCCGTCCAGAATTGGTATGCGAGTCAGGCAAAATCGGCGTCAGCATTGAAGGACTCATCCCCACCGACGCTCCAGGTTGAATCACTGAGTCCTGCTGAGTGACGAAGTCTTTAACTGCCTGCTCCGCATCCTTGTCCGACAGGAATTGTCCAGCCTTCAAGGACTTTTTTGAGAGACAGAAGGCGTGATAATCCCATGGGAAGAGATCAGGAGTATAGGTCGGATGCTCGTGAGCCTCCAAGTTGATACGCATAACTTTTATGTTACGAAATTGCCAATATGCGGACGTTCGTTACCATGAAGCAGCGCAGAACTTGGCGCACAATTCCAGAACGGTGATTTTCTACTTGCATCCTGCCCCATACACTTTCTTCCTTCTCTAATGGATGTCTACCGGTGTTCTGTCCTTCGGCAGCCAAGAATAGATTAACAGGACATTGGTCTTGTTTGGACTCATTTGGTAATAACGTCACCATTATTCACCATATGTCGATCTTATGTACCCGCATTGTAGTCGTGCTACGTCGCATACATGCCGTAGCAATGCCTTCAAACGGAAACTTTTTGGTCACCCATTATACAAAATATACTGTCTGGATATGTTCGTAGAATCTCTCATTTCATTCTATGGTATCAGTGCTTTCACATACCGCTCCAGATGTGCACTCACAATGCCTTCTTCAATTACGAATTGCACAGAAAGAGTGGCAGTACTTTACGTTCTAAAACACGCTTGATGACGTATTACTATTTAAGTTTCCCTAAATACTACAAAGTCAGGTTCGTCTGTTGCCTCTAGTGATACTCTAAAACCATAATACTTGTCATTTGAGGGCTGTACCTCTAAGCAGTGAGAAAGTTCTGTCAGCATGGTAGCGTCTGTCGCATATGCAGCTGTCACTGTAATTCATATTGGAGCAAAACTCTTCCGAAGAGAGCTATTTTCATTATCAACAGTGCCTACTTCAGCGTGTATCTGAAGTCCACAAGCATTCATGCCCACCGCCATTCCAGTCCGCAGCAGGCGGAATCGAAACGTCGACGGGGACAAGTCTACACCTGCCACTGTGTTCCGAGGTCCCACAGTTACTGAAGACGAGAGTACACCGACCGTTACTGCCATAGTGACAGTGTGGCTACCGGTTTTACGCAGACACAGCAGCATGCCCTGTACGATGTCGATGACACATATCAAAAAGATTGTTCCGTCCTGTTGTAATAACGGCGTATTCCGGCAGTTTCTTGTAATTTCCCAGTTTGTTTGACGACCTCTCATCACAGCATAAGAGAGCTACTTATGACCACATGTGTAACACATCTGTCAAATCTTAATAACCCATTACCTACCTCCATTGTCCAGATTATTAATGCACGCCTGTGGTTTGGTACTCCACACGGATGTAACCGATTTTAAACTTAATGCTGGAAGAAGTTTTCACCACCTGCAAGGAGAGGAGACGTGGTGTCGCACAGCTCTTGATGGTCGGACTGTACGCCCGAGTCGTGAACTAAATTCCAAACCTTTCCGCAGAGTCTCATGGTATGAGGGCATGTAACACTGTTGATGATAATCCGTCCATCGGCTGGAGATTTTAAACTCAGTGCCACCTTTCTTGCATTTCGAGAGGAGTAGGGTATGTGCCGACACCGGTTTTCATTCTCTCCTTTCACCACCATACAACTTAAACATGATATTATCTATACACACAGCCATTTGTTCATACACGATCGACGGAAGAACGTAAGATACGACCCTCATATATGGCTTGGATTTGGAAATTTGTGAGAAGAGGAATAAAAGTTTTTCTTGCAACACGGCTGAATAACCCTCCTGGTTCTCCTTGCTACAGTGCCGTGCGAATTTTTCTTGTGTTGAAGCGACTTATTGCTGGTAAACTGTACGTCACTTAATTCGAGCTTTGTTTCATTCGGACCACTCCTTCTTCTTGCGGTTTCCAAAAATGAAAAGGTGTCAGAAAATATTACAATTTTGTTAACTTTTTCACAGATACAAATGTTAACCTTCCATTTTTCAGTCGTTCTGAGGTGTGATACACAATGGAGTGTAGATTTTAGCATAATTATATAACGAAAAACAAAGGATATTTAACAGAATTTTAAAGGTGCATGTTGGTCGGCTCTTTCATTTCGCCATGGCATTTTGTACCCTTTTTTGTGAATTTTAATATTTATTTTGCTATTGTCTTTGAGATTATGCATTATCTAGTTCTAAAGTATGTATCGACACAAGCTTCTCCGCAGAAGTCTTTCCTAAGTGGCTGCATCAATATTAAATCTTTGGCGAGTTGGTTTTCTGTCAACCAGTAGTATTCGTTGGCGAGTTTCATGCCATACGGTTTGCTTATTCGAATGGAGTTAGCCTTTTCTTTATATTAGTACGTTTAGTCTCGTGCCGGTTGTGACAGCAATTTCCGAGGTCACATGCTGTTCTGAGGAAGTGATCTTTGTTTGATGGAGAGTCATGGTTTGGGCAAACATTAATACATTCAAGAAACACTGTGTGATCCAATGTATCCGGACACCCCCATAAACATACGGTTTTCGTATTAGGTACATTGTGCTGCCGCCTACTGTCAGGTCCTCCATGTCAGCGACCTCAGTAGTCATTAGACATCGTGAGACAGAAGAATGGGACGCTCCGCTGAAGTCACGGACTTCGAACGTGGTCAGGTGATTTGGGTGTCTCTTCTGTCATACGTCTGTACGCGAGATTTCCACACTCCTAAACATCCCTAGGTCCATTGTTTCCGATGTGATAGTGAAGTGTAAACGTGACGGGACACGTTCAGCACAAAAGCATACATGCCGACCTCGTCTGTCGACTGACAGAGACCGCCGACAGTTTAAGTGGGTCGTAATGTCTAATAGGCAGACATCTATCCAGGCCATCGCACAGGAATTCCAAACTCCATCAGGATGCACTGCACGTACTATGACAGATAGCCGGGAAGTGAGAAAAAGTGGATTTCATGGTCGAGTGGCTGCTCATAAGCCACACATGACAACGGTAAACGCCAAACGACGCCTCGCTTGGTGTTAGCAGCGTAAACATTGGACGATTGAACAGTGGAAAAACGTTGTGTGTAGTGACGAATCACGGTACACAATGTGTCGATCCAATGGCAGGGTGTGGGTATTGCGAATGCCTGGTGAACGTCATCTGCCATCGTGTATATTGCCAATAGTAAAATTCGGAGGTGGTGGTGTTATGGTGTGGTCGTATTTTTCATGGAGAGGGCTTGCACCCCTTGTTGTTTAGCGTGGCACTATCACAGCACAGACCTACATTGATGTTTATTAAGCACCTTCTTGCTTCCCACTGTTGAAGAACAATTGGGGGATGGCGACTGCATCTTTCAACACGATCGAGCACCTGTTCATAAAGCACAGCCTGTGGCAGAGTGGTTACACGACAATAACGTCCCTGTAATCGACTGGCCTCCACAGAGTCCTGACCAGAATTCTATAGAATACCTTTCCGATATTTTGGAACGCCAACTTCGTGCTAGATCTCATCGACCTACATCGATACCTCTCCTCGGTGTAGCACTCCGTGAATAGGTGCGAAGAGACTGTGAATTCAGAATTGCTTTGAAGCAGGGAACTGCGTCACTTCTAACTTCATTTCATTCCGTTTTTATTTTAAAGTCTTGTTCAGGGTGCGTAAGATCACCTTTAGTTCTGGGGATTTTGGATTATATGTCTGACGAAGCTGTCTTGGTTTGTAGGTAGGAATGTAAGTAACATTATCCAACAAAGAAAAAAAGGTGTGTCAGTTGTCTTTAGAGGTCAATATAGTCATCACTGAAGTCACATATTGCGAGCTTGTTTTCAGAAACATATTATCCTGCATACTTGCTTTATTTAAATGTACCACGCTAGTGAGCCGCCATCTAATGATGCCACTGAAGTGAAAAATCGATATAATCTCTAGGCACGCTAGTTAGCTTTCAAAAACTGAATATTGTGAGGTTGCGTATGATGTGCTGCCGGGCGCTGATAGAGGACTTGTGGTTGCATTGTTTCAATTTCTGCTGCAGTACCATCTCCAATAGGTACTCAATAACTTATGAAATGATATTTCAGATATTTAATTATTTTTGCATTCTGAATTTACGTGTACACAATCGGCGAGGCGGCCTGTATCAAAGCTGGACCCTATAAGTGGAAAGCTAACGTATATTAAAAGTAATCTATTGCTTTCATGAAACTATAGATTTACTTAATACATATGATATATCTGTTTGCAGGCCCGATGCTTCTTCCCGTTGTGATGAATTTATGTGTGTTTTGTGTGACTATTTTTCTTCTGTATTCGTGTCAGACTTCATCACTTACTTTTGGACATTTCTATTCGGCGTTTGATTAAAGCATTGAGCCTTGTTTATCACTGCCGATGAGACTAGTCAATACTTCATTAGACACTCTTTACAAATTGAAGTGAAATGTCTTGTTCTGGAAGTGAGTCAGTAACAAAAGTGTCCCAACATTTGTATAAGAATTTCTTGTGTTAGCCAGAGACGAGAGAGAAGCGGAAATCAGATAATGTTATTCATTTGAAGTATTCTTGGATGATTTAAGTTTTAATGTATTTCTTTTCATTTTATGAGAATTAATCATTTTCTTCAAGATGACGATGACCGTTACAAAGATTCCACTCCAATCCTCGAGTGCAACGATTCCTTCCTTACGTTTGGGAGGTGACAAAGACCACCTAATACATCTGTAATATTACGTCAGTACTACCTTGCAAAAGCTACCCTAGGGTTTGTAGAAATCTCCTTAAGAGCGGAAATAAGAAACAGTGTCAACAACGGGAGCGAGACTTTACATTACCAACCAGAATCACTCTGTCTCGCTTCCATGAAGGGGGCAACACGTAGTGTCTGCGTCGCGCCCGCCACAGTGTACCTTGTTTTAGGCACTATGTTACTGAAAGTCTTGTATGCAGAGGAATAGTAAAAGCCTCTAGTACAAAGTGTGACCATTACCGTCCGCGAGGTGGAAAAAGCCTTCAGGAAATGAACTGCTGGCTCTTAGTCTGTAGATACACGTTGACATGCAACCGGTTACAGACTATATAACACGCCACCGAATTGCACTGTCACTTTTCATTGTTTACCTTGGTCTCTCTCGCTTCATGGTTGATGGCTCTGAGCACTATGGGACTTAACATATGAGGTCATCAGTCCCCTAGAACTTAGAACTACTTAAACCTAACTAACCTAAGGACATCACACACATCCATGCCCGAGGCAGGATTCGAACCTGAGACCGTAGCGGTCACGCTGTTCCAGACTGAAGCGCCTAGAACCGCTCGGCTACACCGGCCGGTTCTCTCGCTCAAACCTAACTAACCTAAGGACATCACACACATCCATGCCCGAGGCAGGATTCGAACCCGCGACCGTAGCGGTCGCGCGGTTCCAGACTGTAGTGCCTAGAACCGCTCGGCTCTCACTCATCTCAGCCATTTAGTGCCCTTCTGAATATCAGAAAATATTATCTTTGACACCTTTCTTAAAATGATGTTTTTTTTTTAACTACTAAAACCTGATATCAGTACTAGTCCATCCTTTTCCTCCGGTTTCAATACAAAATATTTATATATTGCCCAGTACAAGTAAATAAGTGCTGTACAATAAATTTTAACCATCTAGTCAAATCCAGCGTCATGACTGCGGTATGTCCCCTCTCGTTTGCCTATACATCGTTGATTAATCTTACTTAACGAGTGCACAAATATGAATACTCTCCAGTACAAGTAAATCAGTGCTGTGGAATAAATTTTAACTATCTAGTCGAATCCAGCCTCATGACTGCTGTCTGCTCCATCTCATTTGCCTATACATGATTGATTAACCTTACGTAACCAGGGCACCAAGGTATTGCTTGATTCACATCTGTATGTGCGATCAGGCATGATGCTTTCGAGGCTACGCGAACGAAACCTTTCTTCGGACTCTGTCTGTGAGAAGAGCATGTGGCCGCAGCACCCACTTCCACCTTCGCCCTCTCGTCCACGACCACAGCACTGGCGTATCACCAGATCAACGTATTACCTAAAATATTAGAAGAATAACGTTTACAGTTATCTGCTTCAGGTCACGACAGTAAAATGTGAAGTGCGTCTGGTATTAAGTACGCTTCGGAGTTTTCACATGCGCGAACGAGAAAAACGCTGTAGACGTTACAGTTTCATGTCTCATCCGTATATTTTCATTGACTCTTCTCACATCTTGATTCGTTGTATCGCACGTACACATATACCTTGCTTGTCACATATGTACATATACATGTGTGTTCCTTCTACTGTTCTAGCATCAGGTAATGGATTGTGGCTTGTGACCAGTGATAAACACCAGTTGTACGCTGATGAGCCAAAACATTGTGACCATTGCCCACCGATGTTGAATGCCAGCTGGTGGCGTTTCGGGAACATGAGGCGATAAGGAAATTATACGTATAAGCGGAGCAGAGTCGAATGGAGAAATTATTTCAGCAACGACACGGACCGCAAATGGTGAAATCCACTGTCGTTGCCGACTTGAACAAGGGCTCACTTTATAGGTTGGAGCCTTGGAAACATCATTTCGGAAACGGCGAAGGTGCTCGGCTTTTCGCGTGCTACTCTCGAGAGCATCTATGGAAAGCGACTGAAGGACGGTGAAACAACCAGCAGGTGACATATTGTTGGACGTCCGTGCTTGACCAAAGAGCATTGGGGTTGGGGACGTACTCGCTCTGTAAAGCAGGACAGGTGGTGATCTGAGGCGGATTTGACGACAGAGTACATTTCTGGAGCAGTTACAAGTGTTTCGAAGCACACCGTTCAGCGCACGTTGTTGAACATGGAACTCTGCTTGTTTCCATATTGACCCTGCGACATCGTCATTTTCGATTTTAGTGAGGACTGGATCATCCAAGTTGAACCATGGACGAATGCGAAATTCTCGCTTTCCAGGAACGGTTAGTTTCTTGTTACACCAGATCTATGGTCGTGTTCAGATACATCCTGGTGAACGGCTTCTAGAAACGTGCACCTCGTCACGAACAGCTACTGACTGTGTGAACACTGCCGGGAACTAGCTGCAACCGTTCATGACTGATGTCTTCTTAGATGCCGGTAGTATCTTCTAGCAAGATAACTGTCCGTGTTACAAGGCCAGAATCGTCTTGAGGAGCGTGATAGTGTAGTCACGTTAATGTCTTACATTTCAGATCCGCCTGATGTCAAACTGGTGGAATGCACCTGTGGCGCTATCAGGCCCCATCTCTGCACCGACAATCCATCAGTCCATAATTTATGAGAACTGTGTGACCTGTTTTCAGACATCTGCTATTATTCACCTCCGGAAAACTACCAAGGCTTTTTTTGAAATGGTGTCACGCAGACTCGATGCTGCATTGCATTCCAAAAGTAGACTAACAACCAGCTAAGTAGGTGATGTTTTGGCTCGTCACTGTACGAAACAAATACGAAGCAGTGGGTTCCTTATCTAGGTCGCGGCAGCAGTCTCAGAGCCTGCGGCTCCATATGGGGTCCGCTGTACAGTACCTGCCGCAGGCAGTACCTTACCATACTGCGCAGCTGGTGGGCCGTTATGTCACGTGCGCCAGGGACCGGCGACCGTCCTTCATGGGCGCTCGCACGAATGCAGCCAGCGATGACTCACAGTCGGCTCAGCGCGAGCCGGCCACAGCAGCCGGGCGGGCCGGGTGCAAAAGCTCCTGTTGGGTTATGGCCCTCTGTCTAGAGCACACTGTCAACGTTGGACTGTATATACTGTCTGCACCTGTATTGCCGGCGGTTGTTGCGCGTAGAGTCCGAGAAGTCCTCGCACCTTCAAGTCAAAACTGTATTCCCGTTTTCAAGAGGAGGCGTCGAAATGATGCCCATAAGTATACGCTGAGGTCCATCTGTTGTAGAACTGTGGAAGATGTTCGATGCTTACGCAGTATGACGTTTCTCGAGAAAAAAAAAAAAAAAGAACTGCTCTGTGGTTAGCACACCGTACCCGCATTAGCGAGGACGATTGTTCAAAACGGCGTCCAGCCATACAGATTTAGTTTTCGCGTCATTTCCGTCAATTTCTCCAGGAAAATGCAGGGCTGATACGTCTGAAAGGACACGGTTGAATTCCTTCCCCATCGGTGAAACATTCCAACTGTGTGCTGCGTCTCTAGTGACCTCGTTGTCGACGGGACGCTAAACCTTAACGTTCCTTCCCCTATTCCTGCCACTCTAGATAACGAAAATTTCCTGTTTAAAGATCCACATGGGTTACCTAACAAAGACCTTGAGAAGCAGCGCTTTGTTCGTCCTTGTAATCCATGTAGATGAGGGCTCTCTGGTTGATGACGTGTTCCTGGACTTCCGTAAGGCACTCGACACAATTCTGCACAGTTCTTCACTGAAGAAAATACGACCTTACGGAATATCGGACCCGATTTGTGACAGGATTCATTCAGTCCGGAACTACTTTGTTGCTACGGTCGCAGGTTCGAATCCTGCCTCGGGCGTGCATGTGTGTGATGTCCTTAGGTTAGTCAGATTTAACTAGTTCTAAGCCTAGAGGACTGTTGACCTCAGATGTTAAGTCCCACAGTGCTTAGAGCCATTTGAACCATTTGACTGGATTAAGGAGTGTCTAGGAGATACAATTCAATACGTTATTCTTAACGAGAAGAAATCGACAGCTGTAAAGATCACCTAGGCTGTAATCGCATGGAGTTTTTTAGGGCCTGCGCCAGCTTCTAGACAATCAGTTCATCAGCGCACCTGATAACGGCAACGTGGTTGCTTGCCAAAATATTGTGGTCGTTGTACATTGACATGTGGCCATTCCTTCACAAACTACGTTCTCAGGGCTGCTACTGTTTACGTTGAATAACGTTGAAAGCTCCATGAGGCTAGTAGCGGATGGTGCTGTTATAATGTTACTTAAAATCCGTCTTGATTGCAATTTTTTTTTATTCATTTGAATGAACCGAAACCGGTCATATGAATAAAAAAATTGCAATCAAGAAGGATTTTAAGTAACATTATAAAATCACTGATTGCTGTTATCCCATAAGACATTATGTCTGTTTTTGCAAAGATGGTGCTGTTGTCTACTGAAAGGCTGCAACCCCTGACGACTATAGCGAAATGCAGCAAGACCTGAGGAGAATCTTGATCGTAAATAAATGTAAGCTATTGCCAATAAATAAGTGAAGCAATCCATCACTGTTCCATTACGCTGTTGGTGAAAATTCACTGGAAACAGTAACATCCTTGAAATACCCGGAGTAATCGTTCAGGGCGAGCTAATCACACAAACCAAATTTTAGAAAAAAGTAGATGCCAGGCTGAGATTAGTTGGGAGAATCCTAAGAAAATGTAATGCACACACAAATGAAGTCCCTTACAAAACACTTGTTTGAGCTGTTCTTAAGCATTGGGAGAACCCTAAGGGTATGTAATCCACCAAAGAAAGAAGTAGCTTACAAAACATTTATTTGTCCGATGATTAAGCTTGGTTCCTCAGTGTGTAACCCTTACCAGTCAAGGTTAGCAGAAGAGATAGACAAGGTCCAACGAACAGCGGTGATGATCGATTAGTAGGCGCGAGAGCATTACAGGGTTGCTCAACGAACTCCAGTCGCTACAAGAGAGGCATTGTGTGTCACGGAGACGATTACTACTACAATTCCGACAGCGTGGGCTTGAACAATAATCGGCCTACATATCACACCCTTCAATGTATTCATCGCGAAATGACCATGCCGCAAATTCGTACGACTAGAGCTCATACAGAATTTAGCCAACAATTATTCTTCCCACGCAACATTCCCGAATCGGACAGCGAATGGAAATCGAATAGCGGTACCAGAAATGCACTGTGCCACTCACCGTGAGTACACGATGTTTGTATTAACTTGATGCAACTAAATAACTCGAAAGCTATACCATAAGAAAAAAAAATTTATTCCTGAAAAGTTAATATTAGTACAGGAGACATCTGTCTTTGCTACAACCGACCGTCTCCTAACAAACCCTTCTGCGTGGCGGTTTCATGTGATCCATCCCGCTCCCAATTTTACTGCATATTCGGATTCTACGCCAAAAAGTAAGTAGGCTTTACCAAATCATTGTTTCCATTCCTCGTAGATAGCATTATAATGGACAGTTATCTAGTGAGTCTGTTTTTGCAATTAAGGGCTGACGCATTTCATTCCACATTTCACGTAAATGTAAACCTTTGTGTTCTAAAGGTTGAAACTGATGTTCAAACGTTGCTTGAAGGTTGCAAATGTGGTTGCACAATACAAATAATATGGCCAGACATGGACATTTATGGCAAGTAAAGTACTTGTCTGATAACTTAGTTTTCTGTTCTTTATAGGGTTGATTGCGGTGAGTCCCAAAACCATCGGAATGCTTGGTTTCAATGGTCGCCCTTGAACCCAGCCATCAGTGTGACTGATTTCGTGTACGTTTCCATCCAGTCGCCATAACTCTCACCCTGATCATTACTCGCCTACCAACGGAATACAGACTACAATCACTGTGGCAACATAAAATATCCATGAAGCGACAGTGACAGGTGCATCTGCCATGGATACACACATATCGTGTAAACACTCATACGCACGCCCCATCGCTCAGCGGACCATCACATCATATTGCACTATGCAATCAAATACAAATATAAGCCGTTAGAACACAAAATTGTAAATCAAATGTAGAATCAAATGCGTCGGTTCTTCATTGGAAAAACAGGCACACTTGATATTTCCCAATTACAGCGTCATCTACCACAAATGGGAAACAATCGTTTGATAAGCCGTACGTGTTTTTGGCGTAGAATTGGAATATGCAGTAAAATTTGGAGGGACTTCCCACTTCCCAGTAGATCCGTCTCACGCAGGAGGGGTGGTTTGCGGGTGACCAGCTGTAGTAGAGACAGATTACCCCTTCACTAAAACTAACTTTTCACTTAAAACGTTTTTCTCGTACGATGCGTCGCTTTCGAGGTATTTAGTTGTCTCAAGTTAAATCAAACACCTTGGACATGTAGATGTACTAGTATATTATATGGGCTATATAAGTACGAGGGCTATTCCGAAAGTAAGGTCCGATAGGTCGCGAAATGGAAACCACGGTAAAAATCAAAAATGTTTTATTTGCAACAGTTAGATACACCTTGCAGCTACTTATCTCCATAGTCGCCGACCCGACTTAGACGTGTATCGTAGCGTTGTACCAACTTTCCCATACCCTCGCTATAGAAGGCAGCCGCCAGTGCTCTCCGCCAATTCTCTACGCTGGCCTACGGCTCGTTGTCTTGTGCCGAAATGTTGTCTTCATAACCAGCGGTTCATGTGACCAGAGCTGAAACTCAGAGGGAGACAATTACGGGCTGTATTGTGGGTACTCTCACATTTCCATTTGAAAACGATGCAGGAGCATCTTCATTGCCCCTGCAGAATGCGGCTGAGAATTGTCTTGAAGACGAAACAGCACGACAGTTATGTAATGTTAGCTGCATAGCTTCAGGGGAAATTTCTCACCAGGCCCCCGTACTTGGCGGCAGACACTATTTTCTAGACATCTTTACGCACTCACTGCGAGCTCAGAAATGAGAAGAGCGACGTGATGCTAACTGGGGTTATACTAGAGACACTACCCAACACATCTGTGCAAAGCTTTATCGGATTTTCATAGTCGTTTCCATTTCGTGACCGATCGGACCTTACTTTCGGAATAGCCCTCGTACTTACATGTAAAACTTATGTCTCCAACGTCCTGTACGTCCACCATTCTACCTTACACGAGATCTACCTATGTCCAGAATGAGATTTACACTCTGCGGCGGAGTGCGCGCTGATATGAAACTTCCTGGCAGATTGAAACTGTGAACCGTACCGAGACTCGAACTCGGGACCTTTGCCTTTCGCGGGCAAGTGCTCTACCATCTGAGCTACACAAGCACGACTCACGCCCCATCCTCACAGGTACTGTCGGAAGTAAAGCTGCGAGGACGGGCCGTGAGTCGTGCTTGGGTAGCTCAGATGGTAGAGCACTTGCCCGCGAAAGGCAACGGTCCCGAGTTCGAGTCTCGGTCCGGCACAGAGTTTTAATCTGCCAGGAAGTTTCGATTTACCTACATGTTTCATCTATATCTACATCTACATGGATACTCTGAGAATCACATTTAAGTTCCTGGCAGAAGGTTCATCTAACCTCATTCACAATTTTGTATTATTCCAATCTCGTATAGCGCGCGGAAATAACGAACACCTATACCATTCCGTACGAGCTCTGATTTCCCTAATTTTATCGTGGCGATCGTTTCTCCCTATGTAGGTCGGTGTCAACAAAATATTTTCGCATTAGAGGGAGAAAGTTGGTGACTGGAATTTCGTGACAAGATTCCGTCGCAACGAAAAACGGCTTTCTTTTAATGATGTCCACCTCAAATCCTGTATCATTTCTGTGACACACTATCTCATATTTCGCGATAATACAAAACGTGCTGCCCTTCTTTGAACTTTTTGATGTACTCCTTCAGTCTGTAGGATCGCAAGAACTATGCACCTTACATGAAGTAATTAAAGATCACCAAACTCACGTTGAATGAACAGTAGGGCTGAACAAAAATGACTGACGAGGCACAATGCATCTTGTAGAGGGTATAGTATGGACGTAATGGAATAATTAATGTTGGGTGATGGTTTTAAAGTAATACACACGACATGGAAACTTCGTGGAAACGCGTCGATGTACTAGAGGCTAGTTCATCCCAGGGAAGTATGCAGAGTTCACCATGGCGTGCGGCTGGGGAGCGGCGAAGGGAAGCGACAATAGGCAGCTTAGGGTGGCTCAAACTCTTGAGAAAGCGGTAACGGGGTGCGGCCTCCAGCTGCCTTAAGATGAGTGACAGTGAATGGGAGGTTGACCCCATGCTGGTGTACTGGGAAGTAGACGGAGAACTTGTACACCTGTTGATAAATGTCCGTCATCCCGTTTTCAGTGAAACATGCGAGAAAGCCGCGCAAAGCTACGTGGAGCGGTCAACAGAGGCCAAAATATGCGTGTTTGTGACTATAGCAACTTCACGCTGAATTCACGGTCCACAGAGTCTGAAGTAAATCAGGTGAAGCGCGACAGAATGAAATACTCCAGCCTCCGATGGGAACATAGGACCACGGAATTTGAAGTACTCTCCTGGGAGTCAGAATTCTGGAAAAATTGGTGTTTTGTGCAGACGCTAACCTTGATGGGTGGCACGGGAGGAGCTAAATAGCAGAAGTTGAGAGGAAGGGAAATTTTGTGGGAATTTGTTCACTTCCCAGAGCAGGCATTGGTCGGCACTGGGAAGCGACGCATCATTAACGTGACTTGCGCTGCATTGGCTTAAGTGATTTTGCTGGAGGGGAAACGGAGGCGAAGAGCGGACTGGGAGAAATCCCCGTAGAGGTCTTCCATTCCCAGCTTGCCTAGAGCGCGGACATGGTGTTCTTTACTCAGCTTGCCTGAGAGAGAGTAAGCATCTCTGCAGTTTAGGAATTAGCAAACGGAATGATTGAGCTTGGAGATAGAAAGCTTTCGTTCAGCTATGTACTGAGCAAGATAGCTAGAAGTGAATAGACGAGCGCAGCAGCACCACGAGGTCGGCCGACTCACGCATAATGACGCCGCGCCGCCACGCTGAATTCGGTGATATTGCGCCGGCTCTGGCCACTGATAAATTTGTTGGATCACATCGGCAAGGATTCACGAGGGTTTCATGGGCTGTGTATTGTAGAATTCTTCTCGCACTTCGCATTACGCCTGGGTCAGTCGACAGGAATTACTTTGGATTTGTCGCACTTTACTCCACGCAAACGCAATTTATTACCACTGCCTGTTAGGTGAGCCATGTAATGTGATGATTGAAGGTCATGAGTTAAAATAAATCTGTGCTAATCGGCTCCATCTGTTTTCAATCAAGTAGTTGAAATCCCAAGCCACATTCTTAGTTAACTTTATGTTCAACCTTTGCATCTGGTGTTCAATAGCTGAATATAACATCAATGTGCACCCCTTATTAATTAAAAGTAATCAATTCTGAATCAATTAATGTCAAAACTGCCACCACAGTTCAATCAAGAGTCACAGTGCCTTATTACTTTCTTTGTGTTATCCGATATTGCGGCAGTTTTGCACTCTCTGTTGATCTGTTAGTCAATTAGCTGGCGTGAACACACGCCAAAACCAGATAAGTGACGGGTGGAGTGTTACATATGGCGACCTTGCCAGGATATGATACCTCGGGATTTTCCAGGAAGTAGTCTTGAAAAAGGAAATTTTTCGACGTGATCCATTGCTTAGCCATTTTTAATTGAAAAACGGGTAGTATTAGTTACAATAAGTTACATTGTCTTCTTCATGTGCTGTCCTTTCAAACTGACATTTATAGGTGCTTATGCATAGTGTTTGTGATTTGTTGGAGTACTTATGATGTGCAGTGCCGTAATCAGCCGATGCTGAGCACACAGAACACAATCATTGGTACTAGCCGTTTTGGGCGAATGCTTCATGAACTGGTTGTCGTGTCACTGCTCACACCCAGTGCATCGATTTGTGTCCTGAAATACGTTTTGCGTTATCTAATTATTGAGTGTAAGGGGTACCTGGGTTTTTAGTTTTCAGGTGATATAAAAGTGCAAATGATAACGAGGGGAAAAGCCAAGACAACGGCAGAATATAATCAGATTGATTCTCGAGAGAACATGGGTGATAGTATGGAAAGCTCTACCGATGAGCGTGACGAACGCGAGTTGCAACTTCGTGAAACTGGGTCTCATGACCGGTTTAGTCCGCTGAATAGCAAGGACGTTCATTCAGGCAGTGATACTGAGGGCTCGGGGCATGCAGAGAGTACAGGATTAATCCATAAGTATGGAAGATCAAGCCTAAGAAGCCGGAGTGTGTTGGAACAAAACGGTGTCCGACCATTATCAAACGATTCATTCACAAGTGATCCGACCGGGGTGCGGAGACGGTACTTGTCTAGATATCGAAGGGTTCCTCAGGACAGAGGAGAAGAGTCGCATTTTCAACCACAAAAGAACGAGGATCAAAATGCGGCTACTCTCAAAAACATTACGGACCTGTTGCAACAGATGCAAACGGTGAACTTAGAGCAGAGCGCCAACCTTAATGCCGAAATTAAAAAGGCGAATTCGGAGCTGAAAGAGCAGAGCGCCAACCTTCATGCCGAAATTAAAAAGGCGAATTCGGAGTTGAAAGAGCAAGTAATAGAGGCGGTAAAGAATCTCGGCGTCAAAATAGAGAAAGAGATTGCCATCATCAAACGAACGGCAATTGAAGCCAAATTAATTGCGAAAGGTGCAAGGAAAATAGCGAGAGAAACTCGGGACTCAACGCAAAGGAGGGCAAAAGTAGGAAGGGTCATGTTATCTAGGCTACAAAGCCGGATAAAACGTGTTGAAGAAAAGCAACAAGAGCAACCGGACATGGGGCCTAACGAGATGTTGAAAACGGAGGTGGCGATATTAAAAAGAAATTTAGAGGACGAGGTAAAACGTCTCATTACAGAGACATCAGGAAAGAAGAAGGGTGTAATTACTGCGTCGACCGAACCGTCACTTGCCGGAACACAGATAAAGTTGACTCTATAAGCAACGGGAGCCACGCCTTCATTCACAGCTCTGAGGCAACGACCGAGGGAAACACGGACAGCGCGCAGCAGTCCAGTGAACACAATTGCTGCCGGCTGATTAGATGTACCGAACAACTGTCGAACATACTAAGGGTGAGAGATGACGTTAACGTGTCGGAACGAATTAGTCCACGTCCCGATGTTCGTACGAATCGTAAGAACGGTCGAAATGATAACTGGAATGATGACCGGTTTTGACTACAAGCATTTTGTATCGGTCCGAAAGTTCCATCACTACAAGGACGAAGGTAATAGCTTGCAACCAAAAACTTTTATGGGGCAATTCAAGTTATCTTTTCCCCCACACTGGCCATTGATGTACCAGCTGGATTTTGTGTGCTCCCATATGGAGGGCACGACCGCTGAGTACATGAGAAATGTAGCGAAGACGAGCGCCTCGTTCGAAGAATTCAAAAATGCCTTCTTGGGCAAGTATTGGTCTAAAGAAACCCAAGAAAGGATCAAACAAGAAATAATGATGTCCAGAGATATGGAAGGGGCAGGGTACCGGAGTGCGGTCAATTTTTTGAAAATATGACAAAAAGGAACCAGTACCTAGACAACCCATGTAGCGGTGCGGAAATCATCAGATTATGCTACATGAAACTTCCCATCTCGTATCAACAATCACTTGCCGGTCGTTGTGGTAGCGACACTGAGGTATTTAAGGACTTTTGCGCGAACTGGAATTCGCATTTCAAGAGGAACAGGCGAGGGAGGAACGCCGACAGCGTGAACAAAATAACAAACCGTCGTAATAATGGACCCCAGTGGGATAGTAAGTCAGCACCGAACTACAACGGCCGCAATAAAAATAAAATGGCAACTCTAAAAGAAGGTACACGGAAGAAGAGCGACACTCTCCGGTGCAACATAGTAAATCACAAAGGACCTGGGGCGGTAATCAGCAATCGGGAAGGAACAGAAATTATGGTTACCAAAATAACAACCAGAAAGAGGTCGAAGTCCGCCCTCCGAAGCCTGGTACATCCCCCCTTAACGGGCAGGATTACGAATGACTAGACCAGAGCGCGGGCAGGAGTTGCAAAACGTCCGTAACCTCGGAACTAGTCAGTAACATAAACATTATCGAATACGAGGATGTCACCGAGTTACTCCTCGAAGAAAAGGAAGGGCAACAAAATAAAGAAATATACCCAGTAGTCAAAATCAAAATAGGTGACTTAACGGTGGCCGCTATAATTGATAGTGGAAGCCAGCCTTCAGCAACCTCAGAAGAGGTATTTAAGACATGTAAGAATGTGCTGAACCCACCGACTCTTGCCACACAAAAGACGAAGGTCAGGGGTGCATTACTTGGAAAGAGTATAAAAATATCTCAACAGACACGTTTAGAATTCGAATGTCAGGGACAACAGTTGACTGCTAATCTTTTTGTCATTCCTAAACTGTCCACCGATATTATCATTGGTATGGATTTCCTATCAACGAACAAAGCCATAATCGATTTGGGTCGAGGAGAAATCACATTAGGAGAGAGTGGCAAAATCCATCTTCGTTTCGATGAACAGGCAATCCCAGGGCAGGTACAAAAGAGCTGTCTCAGACTACAGTTTCCAAACCAGGAGGAGTCAATAGGTGAAGCCGACGGCAGACAGGACAATCGAGATAGTACTTCGAAAGAAGCACAGTTAGTAGAAATACACTCCTGGAAATGGAAAAAAGAACACATTGACACCGGTGTGTCAGACCCACCATACTTGCTCCGGACACTGCGAGAGGGCTGTACAAGCAATGATCACACGCACGGCACAGCGGACACACCAGGAACCGCGGTGTTGGCCGTCGAATGGCGCTAGCTGCGCAGCATTTGTGCACCGCCGCCGTCAGTGTCAGCCAGTTTGCCGTGGCATACGGAGCTCCATCGCAGTCTTTAACACTGGTAGCATGCCGCGACAGCGTGGACGTGAACCGTATGTGCAGTTGACGGACTTTGAGCGAGGGCGTATAGTGGGCATGCGGGAGGCCGGGTGGACGTACCGCCGAATTGCTCAACACGTGGGGCGTGAGGTCTCCACAGTACATCGATGTTGTCGCCAGTGGTCGGCGGAAGGTGCACGTGCCCGTCGACCTGGGACCGGACTGCAGCGACGCACGGATGCACGCCAAGACCGTAGGATCCTACGCAGTGCCGTAGGGGACCGCACCGCCACTTCCCAGCAAATTAGGGACACTGTTGCTCCTGGGGTATCGGCGAGGACCATTCGCAACCGTCTCCATGAAGCTGGGCTACGGTCCCGCACACCGTTAGGCCGTCTTCCGCTCACGCCCCAACATCGTGCAGCCCGCCTCCAGTGGTGTCGCGACAGGCGTGAATGGAGGGACGAATGGAGACGTGTCGTCTTCAGCGATGAGAGTCGCTTCTGCCTTGGTGCCAATGATGGTCGTATGCGTGTTTGGCGCCGTGCAGGTGAGCGCCACAATCAGGACTGCATACGACCGAGGCACACAGGGCCAACACCCGGCATCATGGTGTGGGGAGCGATCTCCTACACTGGCCGTACACCACTGGTGATCGTCGAGGGGACACTGAATAGTGCACGGTACATCCAAACCGTCATCGAACCCATCGTTCTACCATTCCTAGACCGGCAAGGGAACTTGCTGTTCCAACAGGACAATGCACGTCCGCATGTATCCCGTGCCACCCAACGTGCTCTAGAAGGTGTAAGTCAACTACCCTGGCCAGCAAGATCTCCGGATCTGTCCCCCATTGAGCATGTTTGGGACTGGATGAAGCGTCGTCTCACGCGGTCTCCACGTCCAGCACGAACGCTGGTCCAACTGAGGCGCCAGGTGGAAATGGCATGGCAAGCCGTTCCACAGGACTACATCCAGCATCTCTACGATCGTCTCCATGGGAGAATAGCAGCCTGCATTGCTGCGAAAGGCGGATATACACTGTACTAGTGCCGACATTGTGCATGCTCTGTTGCCTGTGTCTATGTGCCTGTGGTTCTGTCAGTGTGATCATGTGATTTATCTGACCCCAGGAATGTGTCAATAAAGTTTCCCCTTCCTGGGACAATGAATTCACGGTGTTCTTATTTCAATTTCCAGGAGTGTATATAAGGAAATAAGCAAGAAATTGCAGGGCATAAAGGTCATAAGAGACGCAGACAAGGAAGGGTTAGACAATGTGCTAAGATGCAATATTGAAGTTTTTCTCCCCAAGACGGGCTCCGTAAAGGGCTATCAATATAAATTTGACGTAGAGAGGCACAAACCGTTTCGAGTACCGCCGTACCCGATTCCGTGGTCGTACCGAGATCGTGTTTTTATCGAACTCCAGTGGATGCAGAGGGAGGATGTGATAGAGCCAGCAAAGTCCCAATATAACAGCCCCCTCAGGATCTTAGACAAAAGGAACGGGGAAATTCGACTTGTGTTAGATTTCCGGCAGATCAATACGATCATAGTTCCGGAAACCGACAGACCCGAGAGGCTCGATGAGTTGCTGCAGAAATTCCATGGAGTTTCGGTGTTTTCGTCTCTGGATTTGAAATCCAGCTTCTGGCAAATCGAGTTGGATCCAGAATGTAGAAGATACACGGTGTTCATCGCATTTGGTAGATGCTATCAATTTAAGAGACTTCCCTTTGGCCTGAATATTTCGTCTGCAGCATTTATAAGAGGATTAGGAACAATTTTGGATGAGGGGTTAAGGGAGAGAATAACATGTTACGTTGATGATATCCTCATTGCGGAAAATACGTGGGAATCTCACAACAATCTTCTAGGAGAAGTGATCTCCAAATTAAGAAAACATGGGATGACGGTAAATATAAAAAAGTCCTGTTTTGGAGGAAGACAAGTACATTTTTGGATCATGTCATCTCAGGGGAAGGAATTATGCCAGACCCAGAGCAGATGAGGGCAATCGCAGAATTTGCAACGCCTACCACAAGGAAACAGCTGAGAGGCTTTCTCGGTATCGTGAATTTTTACAAAAAATTCATATATATAGAGGCATTGGTGACACCACGACTGTGTTAATTAACCGGAAAGGATGCGGCGTGGGTATGGGACAATGATGCAGAAAGCGAATTCAGTATACTAAAATAAGCTCTGGTAAAGGCTCCGATTCTGTCACATCCTGATCTGACGCATGACTTCTGTATGGCCACGGATCGCGCGAAAACCGGGCTAGGCGTAATGGTCTTCCAAGAATATGAAGGAGACGGAGTAAAGATACACAAAACGATCGCGTTCGGGAGTCGGATGCTGAGTAAAAGTGAAAGGAACTACTCAGTAACCGAACTGGAGGCCCTCGCGATAGTGTGGGGGTTCCAGAAGTTCAAGTACTTTTTATTCGGACGTAAGACACATGTCTATACCGATCATAGAGCTCTGGAGTTCTTACTTACGGCCAAATTAACGCATGGGAGGCTTGCGAGATGGGTTGCTGTCCTCCAGGAATTCAATTTCACAATAGCCTACGTACAGGGACCCACAAATGTAATAGCGGATGCACTATCCCGTTCCCCTCTTGGGATAAGCGATTATCAGGCTGAAGAACTGGAACAAGAACATTTCTCCTTGTTCTATCTACGAAAAGTGGCATTTGAAAATTATATCACACTGACAATGCGTGATATTGGGCGAGAACAAGACCAAGATCCTGTGCTGAGAGGCATAAAAGAAAAGTGGGAAGACAGAACGCAAGCCAGGCTTAGGCAGCATTATCTGTTAAGAAAGGGGGTCCTGTTTTACAGAAGAAATCCGGGTGAGACGTTGTGGGTCGTGTGTGTGCCAGAGGAAGTAATAAACAAACTCATCTGGTATACACATCTCAGTTATGCTCACTTCGGACGCAGGAAGTGCTTCTTGAAACTAAAAAGCGTCCGTCACTTCAAAAACATGGAGAGACGAATACGCAAGGTTCTCGCGGTATGTAAGAAGTGTCAGAAGGCGAAAACAAGTACTGTAGCCATGCAGCCACCTCTGTATCCCATTATTCCGGAGAAATTAAGACAAACAGCGGCGACGGACTTGATGGGTCCGTTACCAACCACACAAAGGGGTTATAGATACATCATGATGGTCTTAGAGTTAACGTCTAAGTACGTCACCCTGACACCATTGAAAAGAGCAACCGGGACAACGGTGAGCGGGGCGCTACGTAAAGACTTCCTGGCACAGGTAGGGCCAGTAGAGTATATTTTGTCAGACAATGGGCCACAGTACAGGTCGGAGGTATGGAAGAGAACACTTGAAAGTCATGGAATTAAACCAGTTTTCATATCCCGCTTCCACCCCAGTTCTAATCCCTCTGAAGGAACAATGAAGGATTTACGAAACCTTTGCAGATTGTACTGCAGTAAGAAGCACGTCACGAGGGACATCTTCATCAAAGATTTCCAGGAAGTAATTAATGAGGTACCCCACAACACCACACTGTTAGCTCCAATTACGGTACTAAAGAACCGGGACCCGCCGGACAGGCTCCGTCAGTTAGTGGAGTTTCCTCCAAGAACACGTCAGCGACATGGGACCGTCGTGGAGGAAGCCCTACAAAATATCCGACGTGCAGGCGAGAAGCGCAAAGCACGAGCGGATAAAGGGGCGCGAGTACGACAATTTGTGGTTGGGGGAAAGGTACTCATTAAGACACACCAGCTGTCAAACAAGCAAAGGAAGTTGTGCCACAAATTCTTCGCCGCGTATAGTGGGCCTGTGCGCGTGCGGAGAATAGCGCATGCCAACGCATTGGAAGTAGAATCCATAAAAACAGGAAAATCACTGGGAGTGCATCCGATAGCACATGTAAAGGCATTTGTGGAAGGATGACCTACAGACTTTGTACATGGACTTGTAGTAAATATAGGCTTAGAATAAGGATTTTGTTAAAGTGACTTGTTTGTTTGTATATGTACTGATCTTAGTGGTAGAATGTCTCGTTTATATGTGCCTATATTTTGTGTTTTTATTATTAATAATGATATCTCGCCTCTAGATGTTGAGAAAATGAAGTGCACTAGATTATTTTGTAAAAACACATGATTAAAGAATGGAAAACAAGTATTTCTGGGCGTACCCTAGAAAAAGATAGATTAGGGACTCTGTAAGTTACAGGAACGTTCACCGTAATTGTATCTCCATCATTGGAGAACATATTTAGGGTGGCCAGTCCCGTAGGTCGTTACGAGGGCGCACCGACGCATCTCGTATGCCCCTGAATACGAAAGAGGTGGACGGCTACGCGCAGTTGCGTGAATTAGCGCACCCAGTGCATGTTAAAACAGAACCAGATGTTATCACCTACAGAGCAAACAGCAGCATTAATACGCCTGAAATACTTGTTGATACCAAGAGAGTGTAACAACTGCGAGTGTGAGCAGTGAGTTATATTTGTGTTGTGCCATTGTGACATTGCTAATCCGAAACATGTTCACAGGCCTTATAAAACCATTCGTGACGAAAGGAGAAAACGGAAAGAAACTAGAGGAGAGAAGAAGTGTCGCAATAGAACACGATAAAGGACGCTATCCAAACTTCCAACAAAAATCTTGGTAAGACTGACACATGTCTAAGTTTGTTGTGTTTTATACATGTTCGCAGGCACAATAAGAGGGACGTCTGCCACATAGGGAATGCAGAAGAAAAAAACAAGATTAGAGATAAAAAGTAGTAAATAGTAGATATGTAGTCGGGTTGGCCAACACCGTGTTAGTCGTAAGAATTAGTAGTTAGAAATGGTGATGGGATCCTGTCCAGATAATCTTGATTCCCTATTCCTTGATTGTGTGTGTGTGTGAATGGCTGTGAAGCAAGTTGTCTTGTCCATTTTTATGTTTATGTATAAAAAAAAGTTCTGTTCCATTTCTATTTTAATTAATCCTGAAGTTGATTTACAAGCAAGTAAAATTATTCCTTTTGAAATGAAACAAGTTCATTATCTTAAAGCAAATGTATAAAAAAATGTATGGTACTGATGGTTAAACATGAGCACTTTCCATGTACTAAAATTAGTTGTCTTAGTGTGTTAAGGTGGCGTAACTGAGCAAGAGGGAGTTGAAGCTACGACACCTGGCACACCACACACGAGCTGACAAGGAACGAGGACGATAGCAATGAGGGGAGCACAGAGCTGACGATGGTGATGGCATGCAGACCACGCCCTGAATCGATGGGGACGGTGGTCAACTCCGCAGCCAAGGAGAGGTGGCATCCAGCACCTATGTGTACGACAAAGAGGTCGGTCCTGGTCTGTGTACACGGTGCGGATCGGGGGCAGCAATGAAGAGGTCCAAGAAGGTTTCTATATTTGTTGCTCGCCACGTCAGGTGGAGCGACAGTCCAGCTGACCTTCTGTGCCTAATGACACCAACTTTGAGGGCCTGAGCAAAAAACTAGGCTCTTGTCTGATCACGGTCCCTCCCTTGCCCTAAAACGTATAGAAGGAGCAATGACCTCTGGCTGAGCCGCGAGAGGTCACCGATCATAGATGCACCAATGGGGTCTTGTGCCTGTCGGACGAGATGTCAACAACGAGCTCTTAGGTGAGAGCCATCCTGCCTCAAGAAGATGTGGGTGCCTGTGCCGCCATCTCAGTAATCGACGTTGCTCTCTTCTCAGCCGTTAGCCCTCCCTCAACTTGCTAGTCAGAACTAACGTCACTTCCGTTCCTGCAAGAAACTTGTGCCGTGTGTGTGAGTGTGTCAGCGTGGATTCAAATGAATAACATGCGCCTCAACGAAGGTAAAGTAGTCTTTTGCTCTGTTTATGAATTATGTTATACGAAGGTTATGATTTTATAAATGTGCCATTTGTTAAAACGTCATATATTTGTCATGCCACGTCTCTTTGTGTTAGAATAAGATTTCATACTTATACCTTGTTACAAATACACATCAGTGGTTGCGAATACGCAATGATTCTTGTCATTTTGGTTGTATTATATATATATATAAAAGGTACATGTGTGTACACAATCCAGACACTGGACTGGGCCAGACCTTGTTGAATGGTGTGAAGATGACACTTACACCATGCACAATATAAACGTCCAGAGACAGTGAGACACAAACAAAAACACCTTTATTTATAAAATGTCAAACGGGCGTTCACATATAATTGAATGAGAGCAACCACTATCAACTTCACAAAATGATACAAGAATATTGTTCATGTATGTTTTTAGTAATTTAAGTCGAGTAGGGATGGATAACTGAGAGTGAATGGACCTTAAGTTATAATTGCAGGTCTTGCCATTCAAATGACAAGCGCAGAGGTGCTTAAACATGTGTATTTGCCTTTTGCTACGTGTATCCTTGTAATATAATTGTAGTTTTCTTTTGAGTACTCTGACCAATAATTATCTCAGGAATCGGCAAAGATTAAAGTAAAAGTAAGACTAATTAATGACCACGTCTTTAACAGTAAATCCAGTCACTGAAGGCAGGTACCCTAGGAATGAGTGGGATTTTGCATCAGAGAGGAGGCAGTGGTAATCAGTCGCCTGTAACTAATTACACGAACAGATTAAAATACCAGTTATGGAGATATTAATTTTGTACCACAGGTGGTAACACCATAGGAGTCATCACCGGTACTACAAAATTGATTTGAAGAGAGGGGCTATGTAAGATGGCAAGAATTATACCCCTTACATGAAGTAATTAAAAATCACCAAACGTTGAACGAACAGTAGGGCTGAACAAAAATTACTGACAAGGCACAATGCATCTTGTAGAGGGTATAGTATGGACATATTGCAATAATTAATGGTGATGGTTTTAAAGTAATTCACACGACATGAAAACTTTGTGGAAACGCGTCGATGTACTAGAGGCTAGTTCATCCCAGGGAAGTATGCAGAGTTGACCACGGTGCGCGGCTGGGGAGCGGCGAAGGGAAACGACAATAGGCAGCTCAGGGCGGCTGAAACTCTTGAGAAAGCGGTAACGGGGTGCGGCCTCCAGCTGCCTTAAGATGAGTGACAGTGAGTGGGTGGTTGACCCCATGCCTGTGCACCAGGAAGCAGACAGAGAACTTGTACACCTGTTGCTAAATGTCCATCGTCCCATTTTCAATGAAACATGCGAGAAAGCCGCGCAAAGCTATGGTGGAGCGTTCAACAGAGGCCAAAATATGTGGGTTCATGACTATAGCAACTTCACGCTGAATTCACGGTCCACAGAGTCTGAAGAAAATCAGGTGAAGAGTGACAGAATGAAATACGCCGGCCTTCGATGGGAACATGGGACCAAGGAATATGAAGTACTCTCCTGGGAGTCAGAATTCCGGAAAAATTGGTGCTTTGTGCAGACGCTAACCTTGATGGGTGGCCTGGGAGGAGCTAAATAGCAGAAGTTGAGAGGAAGGGATATTTTGTGGGAATTTGTTCACTTCCCAGAGCAGGCATTGGTCGGCACTGGGAAACGACACATTGCGCTGCAATTGGCGTAAGTGACTTTGCTGGAGGGGAAACGGAGGCGAAGAGCGGACTGGGAGAAGTCCTCGTAGAGGTCTTCCATTCCCAGCTTGCCTAGAGTGTGGACTTGGCCTTCTTTACTCAGCTTGCCTGAGAGAGAGTAAGCATCTCTGTAGTTTGGGACTTAGCAAACGGAACGATTGAGCTTGGAGATGGAAAGTTTTCGTTCAGCTATGTACTGAGCAAGATAGCTGGAAGTGAACAGACGAGCGCAGCCTTGCAGCACCGCGAGGTCGGCCGATGTCCGCATAACGACGCCGCCCCGCCACGCTGAATTCGGTGATATTGCACCCACTCTGGCCACTGATTAATTTGTTGGATCACATCGGCAAAGATCCACGAAGGTTTCATGGGCTGTGTATTGTAGAATTCTTCTCGCACTTCGCATTACGCCTGGGTCAGTCGACAGGAATTACTTTGGATTTGTCGCGCTTTACTCCACGCAAACGCAATTTATTACCACTGCCTGTTAGGAGAGCCATGTAATGTGATGATTGAAGGTCGTGAGTTAAAATAAATCTGTGCTAATCGACTCCATCTGTTTTCAATCAAGTAGTTTAAATCCCAAGTCACTTTCTTCGTTAATTTTATGTTCAACATTTGCATCTGGTGTTCAATAGCTGACTATGACAGCAATGTGGACCCCTTTTAATTAAAAGGGATCAATTCTGAATCAATTAATGTCAACGCTGCCACCGCAGTTCAATCAGGAGTCACAGGGCCTTATTACCTTCGTTGCGTTATCCGACATTACGGCAGTTTTGCTCTCTCTGTTGATCTGTTAGTCAATTACATGGGGTGAACACACAACAAAACCAGATAAGTGACAGGTGGGGTGTTACATGTCCTATCTGGTAAGGATCCCACAACGTGCAGCAGTATTCTAAAAGACGACGGACAAGCGTAGTGTAGGCAGTCTCCTTAGTAGATCTGTGACATTTTCCGAGTGTCCTTCCCAAAAAACGCTGTCTTTGGTTAGCCTTCCCCACAACATTGTCTATGTGTTACTTCCAATTTAAGTTGTTCCTAATTGTAGTTCCCAGGTATTTGGTTGAATTTACAGCCATTATATTTGATTGACTAATCGTGTAACGGAAGTTTAACGGATTCGCTTTACCACTCATGTGGATAACCTCACACTTTTCATTACTTACAGTCAATTGCCAATTTTCGCACAATACAGATATATTTTCTAAATCGTTTTGCCATTTGTTTTGAACTTCAGATGATTTTACTAGACGATAAACGAGAACATCAACTGCAAACAATCTAAGACGGCTGCTCAAATTGCCTCCTAAAACGTTTATATAGATAAGGTACGCAGAGGGCCTATAACACAACCTTGGAGAACGCCAGAAATCACTTCTGTTTTACTCTATGACTTTCCGTCAGTTACTACGAACTGTGACCTTTCTGACAGGAATAACTGAGACAATATTCCATAAGCACGCAATTTCACTACAAGCTGCTTGTGTGGTGCAGTGTGATAAGCCTTCCGGAAATCCAGAAATACGGAATCGATCTGAAATCCATTGTCAATAGCACTCAATACTTCATGTGAATAAAGAGCCAGTTGTGTTTGACAGGAACGATGTTTTCTAAACCCATTTTGACTGTGCATCAATTGACAGTTTTTTTCGAAATAATTCATAATGTTTGAACACAATATATGTAACTCCTGCTGCATATATACGTTAACGATATCATCCTGCGGAGCTTCTCAAGATATCATGCGGAACTTCTTACGAGTTACGTTTCGAAAGGCCTCTTGAACACTTTGGCCCTATTCTTCATTAACATTGATGCTGACATTAAAGCCCATCGTGCTTGATTATTCTCCTGCAGCGAACTGTCTGACGTTAAAAGGACCGGGTTTCGTGGTGGCCATTTTAACGAGACTGGACATGTTGCTGAAACACGTCGAGTCCAGTGGCCTTGAAACAGCAAAACAAGGAAACCACGCACCTGAAGAGGAAAGTGTACTAGAGCCCTGTCGTGCTGAAACTCCATATTATTCATGACCTCCGTTTTCTCGAGCTGAGGTGTTAACCACGTCTGCAACATGACCAATTATCTCGAGCTGAGGTGTTAACCACGTCTGCAACATGACCAATGAGAATTTTCGAGTCACATGCCCTTATAAAACCGGTACTGTGATAACATTCCGGTCTACATCTTTATTTCACATGGATTTCTTTTCCATTATTGAATATCAAGGGAATTTTTTTTAGATCGGAACATCGCATTCTTTTTGCATGGACAATGCTTTTTGTCAGCTTCAAAGCAGGTATACCAATGAAACATATATTTATTTACACATCTGTGGACACTTTGTTCAATTACAAACATGTACTGTGCTCGCATATGGTGATTTTTTTGTAGATACGACGACACTGTCACGATTCTTGACTACTGTAAATCGTTCTATGCATCTGCGCACTGCTTCCCTTCCGTCCCCTTCCTTTTTCTGTACAAGTTATGTGATGAGTGATGATTAAGAGACCAAGTATGGGGCTCTTCACGTAATAAAGACACAGTATGTAATTCTTAATGAGGGAAAAATCGTCAGAAGTGAAAACAGTGCTAAGTGTTATTTACGAGAAGCGTGAGAATTCGTTTACTATTTGCGATAAAGAATCGGGTAGACAATGTATCCGAGGCTGTTCCCGAGCGACGGCAGATGCAGATAGCATTGTCGCATCGTTAACAGGCCGTTACAAAATGCGGAGACACCTGTAGATGATCTGTGCTTACAGCAGTCGGTAATGGCTTACCAGAACTTGCGACATTGTAATATAACGCTCGTAAGTTGGCGAAATGTCGTCAAACACGCGTCTACAACCTGTACTCGTACAACCATTATGTATACTCCCGTACGGGAGAGACATTTTACTTGAAAGTCGTGTGTTCAGTGTCGGCGGATAAATACGATATTGCTGTGCCTATGTTATTCTGAATTAAGAGGCAAAGTTCCTTTGGAAAGGCATGCGTGGTTGACGATTGGCCGTCAATTGTGCACGGATAGCCAAATGGTAAGGCAACCGTTCGCGATAAGCGGCAAGTCGCGAGTTCGAGTGCCGGTCCAGCACACACTTTCACCGTCGTCATTCCATGCTACAGATGCGTGACAATACTGCATATATTTCACGTTCGACTAGTTCTCTGTTACGGACCGTCGGCTGACGAAGGCTTTAACAACCGCCACAATTACGGTGAAACGCGTCGCCATAATTGCGAATACATGTAATTCATTTCATAATGGCTGTAGACACCGCAGTACCTGTTGCTTTGGTCATGCATGCATGTCCAAAGGAAGTTTCCATCGTAACTCTGAATAACACAGACTCTGCAATATCGTATGACCTGCTACCGTTACATTACACCGTAATGGATCATTCAATGTCGCAACTGTGTGGTGGAACGATAGCACAAATACAATTGCGGGGAGTGGCAACAGTATTTACTGTGATTCACTAGGATACTCTTGTTGAATCATTTTATTCATTTCTTACTGCCCCGTTTGTGCGCTACACGCGCTGGATGTTTGATTGGTTTCGCATCGGCTGTAAAAAGAACTACTTTATTCATCAGCACCGAGACTATTAGGCAACGGTTGTCCAGTTGTCCAAAATGTGAGATTCATTTAGCACATCATGTTCCGGGACTACATAGTACTGTTATCAATCTTTTTAAATTAATATGTCACTTGCACTTTATAACGGCGCTATGCAGTCCCGAAACACATAGTGTTAAACAAATTACAAATTTAGGGCAACTGGTGCGTAATAATGCCCATACCAATATCATGATACAGTTGTAATATGGCTTCACAGACAACTCCTTGATGTTCCTTAATGTACAAAAATAATCAAGGTTCCAGCTCTTTATTGTGTACAGTACCGGAGAAGGACACGCATTTTACTGTAATTCAGATTGAGTGTGAAGTCTGAAACCGGTTCTACACACAGAAAAAATAAATAAATTTGTCGGTTTAATATCCCCACCAAATTGGTGTAATGAGACCGGAAATATTCAGAGACGAGCTTCGTGATTCGTTTCGGAATTGTTAGCCAGAGCAACGTTTCTGGTCAATATTCAGCAAACTGAAATGGGAGTTTGTGAACTATATACAGAGACAGTGTCAAAATTAAGAGAATGCGCGTTGCATGGCGTTTACTTCGTATGCAGCCGCTGGGCCCTATAATACCACAGAAAGGTGCAAAATGAAAAACATACACCGCGTGTCCTTTGATCACAGTCTTCCTTAGAAGTACGTAAGCTGAACGTGCTACACATGAACGTTCATTGCGTGACTTACTTAACCCTATATATGACATTAATATCGTTCTCAGGACTGCACAGAAGTTTACCATGTGTTGGATAGTTCACTTTTGTTAAATGATTGTTATCCAATGTAGACGTCCTAACAAACAGTCACAAGCAATGGCACCCACAAAAGTTGACAGAGAGTCTTTGTCGATGATGTGATTGCACAATATCGTGAATGTTCCTGCTGTTTCTGATAATTTACAATCTGATCATATCGAAACGAACCCTCATCCGTGGATAGCACATTTGCACGCAACTGCGCGTTTACACATTGATGTATGAACCATTCGCAAAAGCGTACCCGAGCAGGAAAATCGGCGGCTTATAGTGCCTGCACGCGCTGCACGTGGTACTGATACAGCAGTTTCTTATACAGCACTCTCCAGACAGACATGTGGTCAGCATTACGTACTGCATCTAACTGTCTCACGCTGACACTAGTGATATCATCAACTGCAGCAAAGAGTTCCTCCCCCAGTCTCGAGTTCTAGTGTTAAATGTCCCATGGTCCCTAAGACGACGGTAAGTTCTTTAAACGTCCTCCTGTCGGGGCGCCGTCCTTTTAGATATCGCTTCCGACACAAGCGCCACGGTTATTACCACCTGCTAACCCGTACAGCAAATGGGTATCTGCCAACTACGCATCTGATTGGACTTCCAGCTCACTGTACCGGAAACCAAGCTGATCCTACACGCTTGCACAGTCTATGTCGATGTACACTAGACAGATGAAGCTACGTGCTTGCTGCTAATAGTGCAATGAGGTTAGATGCATTTCAACAAAAAAATGGCTCTAAGCACTATGGGACTTAAAATTTGAGGTCATCAGTCCCCTAGACTTAGAACTAAAGAAACCCAACTAACATAAGGACTTCACACACATCTATGCCCGAGGCCGGATTCGAACCTGCGACCGTAGCAACCGCGTGGTTCCGTACTGAAGCGCCTAGAACCGCTCGGCCACAACGGCCGGCTTTATGTCAACACAAACAATGAAGTGGGTCGCGTGTCAACATCACCTTCGTTCCATTCGAACAGCAAACACTAGGTGAAAACCTAAGAATTACAACTTACTGTAGATTCTAACCCACTGTAACCAAGACGGTATTTTGAGCATTTCGTATGAGAAAGGCTTTCACGTAATACTGGTACGTTACGTTTTTGTGCTTGTTTCCCATGATCAAACCGCGATAGCTTGCGCTTATTGTCACACAATAACTCTGGTGTTAGATTTTTTCTGAGAAAGATAACTTTTACGTTTTTTATCTGTAAGCTGCATACAAAACTACATGCATCAAGTAAATTTTTTCTTCATTATCATCAACACATTATACATACGTATGGCCACTAAAGGAAAATGTGTATTGCTGAACTGAAAATATTTTCATATGGAATAGTTACAAACAGTTCTGCATTACATTCGTAACATCTGTCCTTCCGGCGCTTCGACATAATCACAGTAAACGAGCAGCTGAGGTAAACTTCATTCCCGTTTTACCAGACTCACTCAGATCCACTTTCTTGTGGCTTTTTCTCTTCTGTGATGTAGCTATAAAACACAAAGGAGAGACTATAATTCTTCAGCATCTTTCTGCGGCCAGTCTTGAGCACTGTGTGAGTAAGCTGCTGGCATTCTGTTTAACAATTCTTCGTTTGAGTACGTCCAGTACAGACAATTACAATGTCTGGAAAAAACAGTGTCCAACAGTCCATAACTGTTCTCGAATTTTTTGTTTTCCTCTTTTGCACCTGGTAATTGTATAACAAGATTTTGACGAGCAGTTCTTGCTGAAGGGGTTTATTTTTGGAAAATTTCGTTTTCCAGTCCTTCCATTATACCTATCACGATTTGCAGAAGTTGGGGCTACTATAGACGCAATTTCAGAATCGGTGTCAGCCTGCTCTGTTGCTGTGTCTCGATCTCTTCATGCTCAGATTCTGTGTCGTTACCCGAAGACAAGCCCTCTATTTGGACATTCTCGTCTAGCGGTTCCTCTGGCCAAATCAATAGCAGTTCATCTGACAATGACTACTTTTGTATAAAATCTTACATATTTTCGCATCTGACAGAGCATGTCATGTACTCGGTGTATGCAATTCTTTTATTCAATACGGAAAACCCGGTAACAATACTCAGCTTATAAAAGACATAATACACGCACAATACGTCCACGAGGAAAAATTAACCCAGTTACATGTTACTAGCACAAAGAAGCAGACTAAGAGAGAACCAAGGTAGGATTTCAGGAATGCAGAAGACGTTGTTCCGTAATAACTCGCGTGTGAGGAGAAAGTCTAACAATGCGCACTGCTTCAAACAAAGCCAAGAAAGCTTTAATTGTGATTTGACCTACGAAAGGCAAGTCGATTGCACTTCAGCATCTTTAAAATATATTGAAATATTTCTCCTGAATCAGGAATGTTAGACTTTTTCTCAGGGGTGGGTGATCGCGGGTTGTGAGTGTGAAGAGAAGTAGAAAATTAACTCTAACATGGAAATAAAGCGTTTCTGGATCCATGTCCGTATGACACATTTTATTTCTCTCTATGTGAGGAATGTTGCACGGAAGTTTGGCTGTATCTTTTTGGTTCTCCCAGCATTGTATGGACCGTGATGAAATGACGCTTGACATTAATAAAAATAATGAAACCCTGTATGAAGAATAGGTGCTTTAGTATCCACCTCAAGGACGGCATTCAGAGGACGCCCAAAGAGAAGGTCTATCTGCATTTTCATCATCTGTGCGCCAAAAGCCACCAGTATATTTATTCATTTCATTCCCTCAGGACGTAATATTCCATCGATGAAGAAGTTTAGAGACAAGAGCACAATCTTTTTTCGTATAAGGATGTCATTTTCAAAGTAAACATCCCGTAAACACCAAACGTAGAATGGGATCTGAGTCCCAGTCCTCACCCGTGCAAGTCCAGTGCATTCACCACTGAGCCATCTCGTGTGATCGGCTAAAAAGGCAAATAAAAAATAGTTGTTTGGCTGCTGCAGATTGTTTTTCTATTGATAAGACCAAACAGTGCGGAGAACTGGCGGCACGGCTCGCAACAAGTGGGAGACTTCCGCATCCGTCTGGTCTGGTTATCTGCGCCGCTGTTTACCTCGAGAAACCGCAGCAGCAGTCCCACGTTTCAGAGGCGCCCCGTTCTCACGTTACGTCTTCGAGCAGCTGTTGGAGCGAGTGCGTCGTGAAGCTCTTCCTAGCTCTCAGGAGAGACCGTTGTCAATGGTAATGCCCACAACATCGACTTACTGTACTGCAGAAGGGCGGCAGCGTTCACCGTCCCCTCGAGACCCCCTCACCACCACCCGTTCTGTTTCACTGGTCACGATTTTCAGCAGCTGCGTGACAATACTGCATATATTTCACGTTCGACTAGTTCTCTGTTACGGAGCGTCGGCTGACGAAGGATTTAACAACCGCCACAATTACGGTGAAACGCGTCGCCATAATTTCTACGGCTACAGGCACGTTCCGATTAAACAGACGTAAGAAAAAGCTGTATCTGTCGCGGTGTGCACGGCCAATTGTTTCCACGAGCGCTTATTTTCCCCATCAAGCAGTCGCAGCTATAAATAGAGCTCGCCGTATGCCGCGGTCGCGCGGAATCTCGCCGTCTGCTGTTACGACACTACGCGGTGGCAGCTGCTGCCGCCTGCTGGCGGCCTCAGGAACCAGGACGGCTGTGAGACGTCTGGGACAGCCAGTATCTCCAGGGTCTCGCAGTCTCTTAGGAGTACACTCGTACTCCACGAACACTGCTGTTCGGTAGTTTTGGTACATTACATTAATGACGTAGTAGATGGTAGTATTACCGGTAATATCGATAGCATTGGTAGAGAAAGAACTCCACGAACACTGCTGTTCGGTAGCTTTGCTACATTACATTAATGACGTAGTAAATAGTAGTATTACCGGTAATATCGATAGCACTGGTAGATAAAGAAACATAAATTAGTGTGTAAGAGAGAAACTGGGAGCAGACGACTTCTATTGGTTTCTTTCTTTGTTTGTTTGCTTGTTCTGAACATAATTTGAACCGCACAACATTCAGTGTTAGTCCAGTGTGTATTTGATATCCTTACAGAATATGCGGTTCTAGGCGCTTCAGTCCGGAACCGCGCTGGTGCTAGGGTCGCAGGTACGAATCCTACCATGGGCATGGATGTGTTTGATGTCCTTAGGTTAGTTGGGCTTAAGTACGAGGTGCATTCAAGTTCTAAGGCCTCCGATTTTTTTTCTCCGGACTGGAAAGAGATAGAAACACGCACATTCTTTTAAAATGAGGCCGCGTTCATTGTCAATACGTCCCAGAGATGGCAGCACCGTACGGCAGATGGAATTTCACCGCCAGCGGCGAGAATGAGAACTGTTTTAAATACTTAAAATGGCGACGTTTTCCCTACTTGAACAGCACGCAATCATTCGTTTTCTGAATTTGCGTGGTGTGAAACCAATTGAAATTCATCGACAGTTGAAGGAGACATGTGGTGATGGAGTTATGGATGTGTCGAAAGTGCGTTCGTGGGTGTGACAGTTTAATGAAGGCAGAACATCGTGTGACAACAAACCAAAACAATCTCGGGCTCACACAAGCCGGTCTGACGACATGATCGGGAAAGTGGAGAGAATTGTTTTGTGGGATTGCCGAATGACTGTTGAACAGATCGCCTCCAGAGTTGGCATTTCTGTGGGTTCTGTGCACACAATCCTGCATGACGACCTGAAAATGCGAAAAGTGTCATCCAGGTGGGTGCCACGAATGCTGACGGACGACCACATGGCTGCCCATGTGGCATGTTGCCAAGCAATGTTGACGCACAACGACAGCATGAATGGGACTTTCTGTTCGTCGGTTGTGACAATGGATGAGATGTGGATGCCATTTTTCAATCCAGAAACAAAGCGCCAGTCAGCACAATGGAAGCACACAGATTCACCGCCACCAAAAAAATTTCGGGTAACCGCCAGGGCTGAAAAAATGATGGTGTCCATGTTCTGGGACAGCGAGGGCGTAATCCTTACCCATTGCGTTCCAAAGGGCACTACGGTAACAGGTGCATCCTACGAAAATGTTTTGAAGAACAAATTCCTTCCTGCACTGCAACAAAAACGTCCGGGAAGGGCTGTGCGTGTGCTGTTTCACCAAGACAACGCAACGGCACATCGAGCTAACGTTACGCAACAGTTTCTTCGTGATAACAACTTTGAAGTGATTCCTCATGCTCCCTACTCACCTGACCTGGCTCCTACTGACTTATGGCTTTTTCCAACAATGAAAGACACTCTCTGTGGCCGCACATTCACCAGCCGTGTTGCTATTGCCTCAGCGATTTTCCAGTGGTCAAAACAGACTCCTAAAGAAACCTTCGCCGCTGCCATGGAATCATGGCGTCAGCGTTGTGAAAAATGTGTACGTCTGCAGGGCGATTACGTCGAGAAGTAACGCCAGTTTCATCGATTTCGGGTGAGTAGTTAATTAGAAAAAAAATCGGAGGCCTTAGAACTTGAATGCACCTTGTAGTTCTAAGCCTAGGGGACTAATGACCTCAGATGTTAAGTCCCACATTGCTTGGAGCCATTTGAACCTTACAGAATATGAACTGCAGTTTAGAAGTAATAAAAATTAGTTGATCACGTAACCTCTGCCCTTTTGTGTAACCAAAGAAGTTACTTTTGATGCAAACACAGTTCACATGCACAAACATTATAGTTATTATTTAGTTTTTATTCAATAAAACGTTCTTCATTATGATCAATGGCATTAGTTTCTTGATATTATTGACAGATGGAAAGTTTTTTATGAGTAACGGAAACGTATTTATTATAAATCCAACGAAGTATTTAAGCGAAGAGTGATATATGTTTGTTTTGTGTTTTCTATGTTACCTTTTTGTTGAGTGAATGGCGATTTTTAGCACAATATGACAAATGCGTATTGTTTTCCCTTCTAAAAGGTTAATCGCTTCCGGCTTTTAGGGGACTTTAGTAAGGCACCCATCACTTACTTAAACAAAGCGATCCGTATGAGATAACGCCTGATGGGTATGTAACACACCTACCGCGACAGACCGTAGTCTATGTTTTCTTGTAATAAACTACGGTAGCCTACGGTATCTTTATAATTCTGCTCAGGACTACAGCTAATACACAACGGTGTGTGAAGACATTTACTTTTTGTATAATATCGTCAACATTAATATAGCCCTCGTATCCAGATTACAACGTCACTTGCTGAGGTCTGCGGCTATCCTACTAAACTTACAAGGTTACACGATTTCTTCCTCCACTCATATACACTCCTGGAAATTGAAATAAGAACACCGTGAATTCATTGTCCCAGGAAGGGGAAACTTTATTGACACATTCCTGGGGTCAGATACATCACATGATCACACTGACAGAACCACAGGCACATAGACACAGGCAACAGAGCATGCACAATGTCGGCACTAGTACAGTGTATATCCACCTTTCGCAGCAATGCAGGCTGCTATTCTCCCATGGAGACGATCGTAGAGATGCTGGATGTAGTCCTGTGGAACGGCTTGCCATGCCATTTCCACCTGGCGCCTCAGTTGGACCAGCGTTCGTGCTGGTCGTGCTGACTGCGTGAGACGACGCTTCATCCAGTCCCAAACATGCTCAATGGGGGACATATCCGGAGATCTTGCTGGCCGGGGTAGTTGACTTACACCTTCTAGAGCACGTTGGGTGGCACGGGATACATGCTGACGTGCATTGTCCTGTTGGAACAGCAAGTTCCCTTGCCGGTCTAGGAATGGTAGAACGATGGGTTCGATGACGGTTTGGATGTACCGTGCACTATTCAGTGTCCCCTCGACGATCACCAGTGGTGTACGGCCAGTGTAGGAGATCGCTCCCCACACCATGATGCCGGGTGTTGGCCCTGTGTGCCTCGGTCGTATGCAGTCCTGATTGTGGCGCTCACCTGCACGGCGCCAAACACGCATACGACCATCATTGGCACCAAGGCAGAAGCGACTCTCATCGCTGAAGACGACACGTCTCCGTTCGTCCCTCCATTCACGCCTGTCGCGACACCACTGGAGGCGGGCTGCACGATGTTGGGGCGTGAGCGGAAGACGGCCTAACGGTGTGCGGGACCGTAGCCCAGCTTCATGGAGACGGTTGCGAATGGTCCTCGCCGATACCCCAGGAGCAACAGTCTCCCTAATTTGCTGGGAAGTGGCGGTGCGGTCCCCTACGGCACTGCGTAGGATCCTACGGTCTTGGCGTGCATCCGTGCGTCGCTGCGGTCCGGTCCCAGGTCGACGGGCACGTGTACCTTCCGCCGACCACTGGCGACAACATCGATGTACTGTGGAGACCTCACGCCCCACGTGTTGAGCAATTCGGCGGTACGTCCACCCGGCCTCCCGCATGCCCACTATACGCCCTCGCTCAAAGTCCATCAACTGCACATACGGTTCACGTCCACGCTGTCGCGGCATGCTACCAGTGTTAAAGACTGCCATGGAGCTCCGTATGCCACGGCAAACTGGCTGACACTGACGGCGGCGGTGCACAAATGCTGCGCAGCTAGCGCCATTCGACGGCCAACACCGCGGTTCCTGGTGTGTCCGCTGTGCCGTGCGTGTGGTCATTGCTTGTACAGCCCTCTCGCAGTGTCTGGAGCAAGTATGGTGGGTCTGACACACCGGTGTCAATGTGTTCTTTTTTCCATTTCCAGGAGTGTACATTGTTAAAATTATTTTATCATGACTCGGTTCACCAACACGCTATCATCGTCGTATCATAAATGTTCTTTGTGTTACACGTTGTTGTTTGAAGTGCAATGTTTTTTCTCAACGCACTGAGGGCATAAAACCCATTTCAAGCTCAAGAGAAACTGAAAGGAAGGAACATACGCTTATCTTTGTGACAGATATGATTGATACGACTGACTCTATAATCTCACAGTATTTCACCACATAGTGTAAATGGTACAAAGAAATAAATCAATGAAGTGTGAATAACACAAAACCATTTATCAACATGTGAGCACTTGCACTGAAGTAATTTCAGAAGAACGTACCCTGTATTCATATTTCTCTCTGTTATCGTCCCTTTTTGGTGACAGTGTGAGCACTAAGGGACTGTATATTTGGTTCTGATCTGTTTACTGACTTCATGTAACATAAAAAATTCTGACCATAGTTCTTAAATCGCTTGGGAAATATTTACTATTGAATTCATTGAACTTTTCTCTCATTACTCTTTACACGCCAGTATTTGTTTTGTTTAACATATTTTGTTTGTCAATAGAATTATCACTTCCTTTAAATCTGTGATGATCTCTTAGCTTTGGTAGCAGCTTTTGGACCGCTGTTAATAAATCCTCAGAACTTTATACGGCACAAGTAGGCTCTGGTTGTTCCGAAATTTCCGTTACAAACTTCTAGGACTTGTAGAGAGGAGTGAGTACATAACGTGTTGAACAGGAACCAATTTCCGGACCGAGCGAGGTGGCGCAGTGGTTAGCACACTGGACTCGCATTCGGGAGGACGACGGTTCAATCCCGCGTCCAGCCACGCTGATTTAGGTTTTCCGTGATTTCCCTAAATCGCTCCAGGCTAATGCCGGGATGATTCCTTTGAAAGGGCACGGCCGATTTCCTTCCCCAATTCGATGAGACCGATGACCTCGCTGTTTGGTCTTTTCCCCCAAACAACCAAACCCAACCCATGTCCGGAACCATAACGCGTCCACGTGTGCTGAGGATAGGAGAAAAGTCTCAGAGTTGCTTGTCGTTGTGTGAAACAGGGTAGGCAGGATGACGTGTACTGCGTTAGACGGTCACCTAATGTCGCTTACCGTCTGCCTTTCTTTCCTGTAGAGACAAAGGAAGATATGTTGGCACGATTTCTGGCCGTTGCACTACAAACTGAAGAGACACCAGCTGGTATGGAAAGTATTAAAAAAACATGCTTCATAGGTACAGTGCCTGTAACAAGTTCGTGGCCGCTGTACCGAGCCGCTGTTGTCGGGCATCAGCACTGCTCCGTACTTTAAGCATGCTGGTCTCTTTTTGTCTTGGAATAATGTAAACAATTTTTAAGAGTTAATACAAACAAATGTGCTTAGGTGATAGCTGGATGTTTCGTTATGTTTCCTTTCGAATTGTTACCTAGTACGAGGGCAGTTCAATAAGTAATGCAACACATTTTTTTTTCTGAAACAGGGGTTGTTTTATTCAGAATTGAAATATACCAGGTTATTCCCCAATCTTTTAGCTACACAACACTATTTTTCAACGTAATCTCCATTCAATGCTACGGCCTTACGCCACCTTGAAATGAGGGCCTGTATGCCTGCACGGTACCATTCCACTGGTCGATGTCAGAGCCAACGTCGTACTGCATCAATAACTTCATCATCTGTGTAGTGCCTACCACGGATTGCGTCCTTCATTGGGCCAAACATATGGAAATCCGACGGTGCGAGATCGGGGCTGTAGGGTGCATGAGGAAGAACAGTCCACTGAAGTTTTGTGAGCTCCTCTCGGGTGCGAAGACTTGTGTGAGGTCTTGCGTTGTCATGAAGAAGGAGAAGTTCGTTCAGATTTTTGTGCCTACGAACACGCTGAAGTCGTTTCTTCAATTTCTGAAGAGTAGCACAATACACTTCAGAGTTGATCGTTTGACCATGGGGAAGGACATCGAACAGAATAACCCATTCAGCGTCCCAGAAGACTGTAACCATGACTTTACCGGCTGAGGGTATGGCTTTAAACTTTTCCTTGGTAGGGGAGTGGGTGTGGCGCCACTCCATTGATTGCCGTTTTTTTTCAGGTTCGAAGTGATGAACCCATGTTTCATCGCCTGTAACAATCTTTGACAAGAAATTGTCACCCTCAGCCACATGACGAGCAAGCAATTCTGCACAGATGGTTCTCCTTTGCTCTTTATGGTGTTCGGTTAGACAACGAGGGCCCAGCGTGAACAAACCTTTGAATATCCCAACTGGTGAACAATTGTGACAGCACTACCAACAGAGATGTCAAGTTGAGCACTGAGTTGTTTGATGGTGATCCGTCGATCATGTCGAACGAGTGTGTTCGCACGCTCCGCCATTGCAGGAGTCACAGCTGTGCACGGCCGGCCCGCACGCGGGAGATCAGAAGGTCTTGCTTGACCTTGCGGCGATGATGACACACGCTTTGCCCAACGACTCACCGTGCTTTTGTCCACTGCCAGATCACCGTCGACATTCTGCAAGCGCCTATGAATATCTGAGATGCCTTGTTTTCCGCCAAAAGAAACTCGATCACTGCCCGTTGTTTGCAACGCACATCCGTTACAGACGCCATTTTAACAGCTCCGTACAGCGCTGCCATCTGTCGGAAGTCAATGAAACTATACGAGATGAAGCGGGAATGTTTGAAAATATTCCACAAGAAATTTCCGGTTTTTTCAACCAAAATTGGCCGAGAAAAAAATGTGTTGCATTACTTATTGAACTGCCCTCTTAATTGTACTGCGTCGCGTATAATTCAGTTGCTCAAGCAGAAGTGAATGAGTTAAACATCTTAACTGAAGCCGTCGTGGAGGGAAGCGGAACCCTGTAGAGATGATCTGCAACGTGTCTACCGTCACACTTGTCTCTATCAACATTCCTTTTAACATCTGGAGTTATTGGTGCCATGACAACCTTGTCATCACCGATTTCCTCGTCTTCGATAAGTGAATCCAAAAGTTCGTGTTCCTTACTTACTAGGAGATCTACGACGCTACAGCTTCTGGTCTAGGCGATCTATAAAAACATTCGATTATCATATTTGGCTCACTTTTGTGGTTACCTCAACCAGACTATTTTGCATTCCGTATCTGTAGTAATCTGTGCGGATGTTAACGAGTTCCGTATGGCAGTAAACACAATTGGCACCACACCTATCATTGTTGCGATGTACGCTGGTCGCCGTTAAAACTGCACACCGTTAAGGCGGCATGTAAATGTACTACATGCTTGGATACGCAAATGATCATTTTAGTGAAAACGGAGTATGAGTCATATCGGCACAACATTTGTTCATTTAGGAACATTGGATCAGGATGTTCACTTTTTATGTAGCCTCGCCGTAAGTGATTTTCATTGGTCTACAGATTACATTCTTCTCCTTCTCTTCGGGACTCTGGTTCAAATGACTCTGAGCACTATGCGACTTAACTTCTGAGGTCATCAGTCGCCTAGAACTTAGAACTAATTAAACCTAACTACAGTCTGGAGCCGAGCGGCCGCTGCGGTCGCACGTTCGAATCCTACCTCGGGCATGGATGTGTGTGATGTCCTTAGGTTAGATATGTTTAACTAGTTCCAAGTTCTATGGGACTAATGACCTCAGAAGTTGAGTCCCATAGTGCTCAGAGCCATTTGAACCATTTTTGAATTTTTTAAAATGCTTTGCTTCGTCGTAAGACATTTCCTCACCATGTTCATCCAAAACACCCCCAACCACATTTAGAAGTATTAAAAGTGCCATTTAGAAACACATAATACAAATAATAATTATTAGGGCTCGTGCTCTTCCAAAAAACTTTTTTATTTTAGAAAATTATGTTTCAGCACATCGGTTTCATCATCAGTGGGCCATTTATTTAACCATTCCAAAAATAAAGATCTAGCAGATGTGCGAATTTCGATTTTCTGCTCTGTAAATTGCCGTTATTTCCGCATGATAAACGCCACATGTCATTCGCAACTTAGGAATGCTTGAACAGTATCTTCTCTGAAATTTAGAGCTAGGTTATACGTACAGAGAATATATATTAAAAACTACGAAACGTCAGTCTACATCGATTGTGACCCCCTACAGTTGCTGCAGTAGACTCACCGTAATGTAATTCTGTGGTCTTCTTGCTAATTTTTTCTTCTTGGCTATCTAGAAGCATCAACAAATGAGATAGTTTGCTTCACTCAGAAAATCATTTCGGAATTACCTGTTCTTTAGATAACTTGTTGTAAGGATCTACATCCATTGGTGTTTCCCGTACTCTTTAGCGATTGTCGGTATTACACAGTTGAAAACATGGTGACCTGGGGAACCGCACAAGCATCATCATGCTTTCAGAGGCTTCCAGAAACAAGTATTACACATTGGGTTCAAAAACACGCCTCATTGTCTTGCTTAAGGCACGGGTCGACTGAGGCAGCCTGTTGGCTGATAAACCAATGAACATGAGCAGGCAGTAGTGGTCGTACTGCTAACAGGGACGGTGACAGACATTCCAGGATTCTATTTCTCCTCGTATAAACGCCTCTCACATGAGAATACACTACTACCCTGGTCTGTTTATACAGGTCAGCGGTATGCGTCACCTAATGTGGTTCTTGATGCACTCGTATCCGAATATCGGCGTGTTCCGTCCTGTACAGGCTTCCTTTCTCATGCTTTGAGGTCCAGTGACAGTGTTCCTGAGTCCCATCCGATCCCGCGTCTTGTGATGAGCTATGATCAGAGGTGATTGGTAAAGCTTCTGTACCCCACTGAGAGGTGGCCGTTCTTGATGACAAGCCTGTTCAACGGTTGCTCACTTTCAAATTAGCGAAAGATTCGTTGTTCCGTATCCATCAGTCCGCTATTACAATCCTTGAGAGCCGACGGCGACCCCTACTCAGCCTTCTTAACACTTTATTAACTACAGCCGTTGACTTCACCAGCTACGGTTTAACGCGAATAGACATGCGCAACCTATAACAGTGGAGCGTGAAAATTCCAGATCCTACTCGACCTTGAAGATGCTACTTACTATGCGTAGGAAATATACGATGCAATTGTCATCAAATATGCCGATACCTCACGTGTTGTGCATCTTGCAATCCGCATCCGCGCACACGACCAATGCCAGGTCTGGCCACAGCCCTGTCACGCGGCACATCAAAATATTCCACGCTGTGGAGACGGGAGCACTTTCTCCGCGTCATGGCTGCCACTTGAAATTCAATTGGTCAGACGTGTACCATATACAAGAGTTTGTTTCAACGTAAGACAAGGACAACTATATGTCTCAAAAACGACCCGTCGTACGAAAAAAAAATGTTGTAGGGGGGAAGTTAGTACTAGTGAAGTGGACATCTGTCTGTGCTACAACCCCTGCTCCCTTCCCCACCCCATTTCGAGAGCGAGACCGGCTTTATATTTTCGGTTTTCGAATGAAAATCTTCATGTTTGTCGCATATGCGGATTCTACTCCAAAAGGTATGTACGATTTACTCAAACTATTGTTTTCCTTTAGTGGTAGATGGCACTGTAATCTACAAATAGCAAGTATGCCTGTTTCTGCAGTTAAGAACCGGCGCATTTGATTCTACATTACATTTACGATGTAAATGAAAACCTTTGTGTTCTGACGGTTGATACTTGGATGTTGCAAATATGGCTAGACATTGGCGTTTCCGGGATATAACCTACTCGTAAGGTAATTTAGTTTTCTGTTCCCTAAGTGACTGAGTGTTGTGAGACACCAAACGATAGGAATGCCGCCCTCGATCATCGCCGTCAGGGTGATACATGTCGGCGTGTGTTTCCATCCAACCACCGCAACTCTTGCGCTGGCAGCTACGCTGCTATCAGCGAAATACAAAACACAAACACTGTAGTAACGTAAAGCGTCCATGAAGCGATAGTGACAGGTGCATCTACCATGGATACACGGATACAGTGTAAAACACACACGCACGCCCCATCCCTCAGCGACCCACCATGCGGCACGTACCAATGCAGCACCGCTCCTCTCTGGTGCCTGTTCCGTCACAGCTGGTGTAACGGATGTTCTATCTGTTGCAGAGAAGAGCGATGTTATTACAATTTAAGCGAAGCTGCAAAAAGCATGCCAATGTGAGAGGCAAGTAGAGGAAATATCTCGGGGGAAGCAGAAAACTATTACATCCACGTCGTTGTTCCTGGATCACGGTAAGCGTAGTATCTAACCAGACATTGAAACTACAAACCTTATTATACGGCACAATCAAATTTGAAACACTAAAGTAAATTTCGAAATTAAATATTAACCGTTAGAACACAAAGGTTTACATTTACATCGTAAATGAAATGTAGAATCAGAAACGCCAGTTCTTGACTGCAACGACAGGCACGCTTGACATTTGTCGATTTCAGTGCCATCTACCACGACTGTGCAACAATGATTTGAATAAACTGTTCTTATTTTTCGTGTAGAATCCGCACATGCAGTAAAACGGAGGATTCCAATTTGAAAACGAGCGGTGGATGGCAGGTGGCCAACTGTAGCACAGACGGATATCATCTTTTCACCTAGAACAATTTTTACGTACCGCTGCATCATTTTAAAAATAAACGACATGATGTGTACTACCTGTGTGTTATTTTAGCGTTCAACCCGGAGGCTGGTTGCAGCAAAGCGCTATTCCTCTCTTCTGTCTGCCTTCTTCTTCAGTTTGAAACGTCCCCTTTTGAACAATTATACACGACTGTCCTTAAACTGACACACAATATTTTTAGCGCAACGCAATCAGACTTTCAAAATTCCCTACAAAAGAATGGCCCTGACTAACATTAAACTATACCTTTCACAAATCACTTACCTCACAAAAATCTTCATTACTCGAACTACTGCAATACAGCGAGCGCCACTACTGCCAGCTAAATAAAAGATTCAAACTATGGAAGGCACTAACTACTGATAGGGATAGTTAGCAAATGAAAGATATTAATAGAGAACAAACACTGTATTTACCTTAAGAGTCATAATATATATAGCAGTTCATGACAAATTACAAAACTCCGCCCTCTCTCTCCCCACATCCACCACTGCTGGCGGCTCACCTCCAACTGCCAACGCTACGCGCTGTTCACAGCCAGCTGCCTAACACTACAATGGCGAGTATTACAACAATGCAAAGCAGCCACAGACTGCACACAGCACAGCCAGTGATTTTCATACAGAGATGGCGTTACCAATAAAAAAACCTAAACAGCCTACTTACAAGTTCTACGTATGTGTTACATCCAACGTCGTTCATGACCTATCGCATGTAAGATACTATGGTCGTCCCCTCCCATTCCTTCCCTCAATAGCTCCTTCTGCTATTGTTCCAATAATGATGTTGTGTCGTAGGATGTGCCCTACAAGTTTGTCTCTTCTTGTTTGGATGTGCCTCCACAGAGATCTGGTTTCCTGTACTCTTCTAAGCACCTCTTCATTTGTTACTTTGTCTCTCCAGCTGATCTTCATCATCCTTCTATAGCACCACATCTCCAGCGCCTCTAGCCGTCTTCTCTCTTCTCTTCCAATTGTCCAAGTTTCACATCCGTATATGGCCACACTCCAAACGAAACCTTTCATGATACGTTTCCTTATTTTCAGACTGATGTTGTTGCTGGTGAGTAAGTTCCTTCTCCGATTAAATGCAATTTTGGCCTTTTGTATTCTGGTCGCAATTTCTTTCCGGCTTCTGCCATCTCTTGTGATTTTGCTTCCCAGGTAAATAAATTCCTCTATCACTTCCAGCTCCTCTCTTCCAATTCTCATTCTCAGAGGTTCATATTCTGCTCCTGTACTGCATACCATCACTTTAGTCTTTTTCTTGTTTATTCTCATTCCATAATGATTTCATAGAATTTTTCCATTGTTCTGAGGACTTCCTCTAGATCTTCTTTTGTCTCTGTGACTATAGCAATATCATCTGCATAACGTAGCATGTTTATCTTCTGCCCATTAATTTTGATCCCCACCTCAGTAGTTTCTCGAACTTGGTCTATAGATTCCTGGATGTAAGCATTGAATATAAGAGGAGAGAGAGCACATCCGTGCCTTATCGCTTTTCTAATATTTGCTTCTTGTTCATGGTGACAATTTCTTATCACTGCCACTTCATTCTTATAGAAACTGAGTTTCACACGGATGTCTTTGTACTTTATACCACTTTCCCTCAGCACTCTGAACATCTCTTGCCAGATAACGTTATCAATAGCCTTTTCTATGTCTACAAAGGCAATATAAGTTGGTTTATTTTTCTGTAATAGCTTTTCGATAACGACTCTCAGTGCCAGAACCGCCTCTCTTGTTCCCAATCCCCTTCTGAAACCAAACTGATCTTCCCTCAGCATATCCTCCATCTTCAATTCTCTTCAGAACTATTTTTATGAGGATTTTTGATGCATGTGATATTAGTGTTAGAGTTCGGTGCTGTTCGCATTTTGTAGCTCCTGCTTTCTTACCTGTGTAGGTAAGCAAATGTTCAGCATTTCAGCGCACCGCACAAAGAAGCCAAGAGTAACGCCATCTGTGTTGTGTACTAAGGAGAGATTGCGCAGCAGGTTTCCCACTGAAAAATCACATTCGAATGTTGTGTGTTTGTGAGAAGATCATGTAAAAAGGAAAACGTCTAACAGCACGTGTTGGAATTAGGCAGCGGAGGATTGCTGCCCATCGACACTGCGGTTTATCGCTATTGCTGTTTGTAATGCTCAGGACCCCACGACTGTTTGTGAACATGGAATTCACGGGATCAGGAAACATAAACTGAAAGCTATGCAGGGTCCCAATGGCCTCAGGCGACCAACGCTAAAGAGAACAGACGCATTGTTCGCTCGGCCGTGCAGGTTTCTACAGCCACATCATGTCTTTTGGATCAGCAAATGGTTTTGTTTGCAGCAAGGCAAGTATCCACACGGACAGCGTGACGAAGACTCGATCTCAATCGACTGCCAGTACGGCGGCCATTGTTGTGGCTACCATTGACGCGGCAGCAGACAGGGGCGCGCCGACACTGGGGCGGCCAGCATCACTGGCCACATGAGTGGCACCAGGTCCGTTTTTCTTTTTTTCATATTATTCATGCTTCTGCGTGCAGCACCATGTTGGACATAAACAACTGTGGAGACACCGAGGAGTACCAAAGTTGCCAGATCGATTTCGTCATCGTCATACGGCACAGCACCTTTCGTGACGATATGGAATGCCATTCGGTACACAACTCGATCACCTCTAGCAATTTGTACAGCAATCACCACATACATAAATTATTTGTCATCAGTTTTGTCTTACTGCAAATACATGTACGCTGATGAGGTCCAGTGGTATGTAGGTGCATAACCAATAAACCTGAAGACAGCTATCGAGAATCTCAGTACCGACATGTGTGCATTATTGAAGTGGGCGCAGGATATAGGGTTAAAGTTCAACTCATCCAAACCCCAAGAGGTACTGGTTGGTCATTCTAGGCTCATCAGCCCGAAATATAAGAGATCCCTACAATATTTAACGCTAAATGGGATAAGTATCAACTTAGCGCCGGTTGGTATTCTGTGCTACCTTTCAGAGGTATTTGGCTATGTGAATCACCTTATTCTTCCGGATAAAGTGCGACTGATAATACAGTCAATCAAGTGATAATTTAATTTATAACAAAAAGAATACAGTAGATTGTACTTAAACTTCCTGGCAGATTAAAACTGTGTGCCCGACCGAGACTCGAACTCGGGACCTTTGCCTTTCGCGGGCAAGTGATCTCATTCTGGAGATTGTACTTAGTAATTCAACGAGTAAAGTCCGTAGACATAATTCTGACTGGGAAGAAATCGCATATAGGGTTCCCCAAGGCTCAATCTTAGGTCAACTATTGTTCCTCATATGCGCAAATGATACTCCGTCTAATATACAACAAACAGAATCAGTTCTTTTTGCAGATGACAATAATACCCAAATCAGTCCAAGCATACTTATAGAAACAAATAAATAGTAAAAAAGTTCTATAAAGTATCAGTGCCTACTTTTCTGAAAATGGTCTCACGCTCAGTTTTAAAAAGCCACAATATATTTAGTTCTTCACCTCTAGGGGTATACACCAATGATAAGTGTAACACATGGTGAATAAGTAATAAATAGGGTAGAAAATTCGAAATGCTTAGACGTCCACAATGATGAGAATTTAAACTGGATAAAGCATATTTTAGAACTTCTAAAACAACTTAGTTCAGCCCAATATGACTTTGAATCATTGCAAATCTAGGGGAGAGAAAAATCATAAGTTGACATATTTTGTATACACTCCTGGAAATTGAAATAAGAACACCGTGAATTCACTGTCCCAGGAAGGGGAAACTTTATTGACACATTCCTGGGGTCAGATACATCACATGATCACACTGACAGAACCACAGGCACATAGACACAGGCAACAGAGCATGCACAATGTCGGCTCTAGTACAGTGTATATCCACCTTTCGCAGCAATGCAGGCTGCTATTCTCCCATGAACACGATCGTAGAGATGCTGGATGTAGTCCTGTGGAACGGCTTGCCATGCCATTTCCACCTGGCGCCTCAGTTGGACCAGCGTTCGTGCTGGACGTGCAGACAGCGTGAGACGACGCTTCATCCAGTCCCAAACATGCTCAATGGGGGACGGATCCGGAGATCTTGCTGGCCAGGGTAGTTGACTTACACCTTCTAGAGCACGTTGGGTGGCACGGGATACATGCGGACGTGCATTGTCCTGTTGGAACAGCAAGTTCCCTTGCCGGTCTAGGAATGGTAGAACGATGGGTTTGATGACGGTTTGGATGTACCGTGCACTATTCAGTGTCTCCTCGACGATCACCAGTGGTGTACGGCCAGTGTAGGAGATCGCTCCCCACACCATGATGCCGGGTGTTGGCCCTGTGTGCCTCGGTCGTATGCAGTCCTGATTGTGGCGCTCACCTGCACGGCGCCAAACACGCATACGACCATCATTGGCACCAAGGCAGAAGCGACTCTCATCGCTGAAGACGACACGTCTCCATTCGTCCCTCCATTCACGCCTGTCGCGACACCACTGGAGGCGGGCTGCACGATGTTGGGGCGTGAGCGGAAGACGGCCTAACGGTGTGCGGGACCGTAGCCCAGCTTCATGGAGACGGTTGCGAATGGTCCTCGCCGATACCCCAGGAGCAACAGTGTCCCTAATTTGCTGGGAAGTGGCGGTGCGGTCCCCTACGGCACTGCGTAGGATCCTACGGTCTTGGCGTGCATCCGTGCGTCGCTGCGGTCCGGTCCCAGGTCGACGGGCACGTGCACCTTCCGCCGACCACTGGCGACAACGTCGATGTACTGTGGAGACCTCACGCCCCACGTGTTGAGCAATTCGGCGGTACGTCCACCCGGCCTCCCGCATGCCCACTATATGCCCTCGCTCAAAGTCCGTCAACTGCACATACGGTTCACGTCCACGCTGTCGCGGCATGCTACCAGTGTTAAAGACTGCGATGGAGCTCCGTATGCCACGGCAAACTGGCTGACACTGACGGCGGCGGTGCACAAATGCTACGCAGCTAGCGCCATTCAACGGCCAACACCGCGGTTCCTGGTGTGTCCGCTGTGCCGTGCGTGTGATCATTGCTTGTACAGCCCTCTCGCAGTGTCCGGAGCAAGTATGGTGGGTCTGACACACCGGTGTCAATGTGTTCTTTTTTCCATTTCCAGGAGTGTATTTTCACTCAGTAAAGTCGTATGGAATAATGTTCCGCTCTAACTCATCTTTAAGAAAGGAAGTCTTTATTGCGCAGAAACTTTCTGTAAGAATAGCATTTGTTGCTCATCCGCGATCTTCTGGTAGACATTTTTTCAAAGGGTTGGGCATTCTGACTACTGCTTACAGTATATTTATTCCCTCAGGAAATTTGTTATAAGTAATCCACTGGAGTTCAAAACGAACAATGATGTATGTAATTGCAATACCAGAAGGGAAAATGGCAAGCATTACTCCACATTAACGTTGTCTTTAGCACAAAAACGGGGTGCACAATGCTGTAACAAAAATTTTTGTTCACTTACTCCGTGATATGAAATGTGTGAGAGACAACAAAGTAAAATTTGAAAACAAGCTAAGAAAGTTTCCCCTTGACAAATCCTTCTATTCGATAGACTAATTTCCATTACTGTAATGTGTAAAAAGAGGTGGACTGCAATTACTAACTCATACCTGTATATCTTTGCGTACTGTTCAGAATGTTATCATATGTACTAATTAATTTGCGATGCGAATGTAAAATGACTAGTTTCACATCATTACGATCTAAAGTGCAAAATGGTCCAAGGAACACGTAACTAACTATCTCCCTAACTAACTAACTAACTCTCTCCTTTAGCAAAGAGTCTAGGAACAATACAGGTGACTGCGCGCGTAACTGCAAAGTCTAAAAATATAAAAATCTATTCCCTCCTGATCTGAAAAAGAAACTTGTACAAAAATTTATACTTCCAGTTATTGAATACAGCGATGTTTTCCCGCAAGGCTTTTCCCACTAAAGTTTACATCACCTGGAACTGGCAACGAATGCCTGTGTTCGCTATATCTGTGTTGTTAGTCTCCTTTATCATATTTCACCATCATATGTTCAGCTATCCTGGCCGCGTGCAGACAAGTGCAGAGATTTCCGTACCCCTCTATCTGCTCTACTGTCTTATCAACGAACACTGTCCCTCATATCTCTCTTCTGCCTTAACGCTCTTATCTGAACAACATGGAAGAAACCTCCGTTCACACCAGAGAAAAACCCTTTCTGTCCTACCCCATCGTTCAGGCACTTTCTCGAATCCTTCTCAGTAGCAGGAACCCAGCTCTGGAGTAACCTTCTGATATTATATTGGAAAACTAAATAATATCTACAGCTTTAGAAAACAGTTAATGATATATCTGTTAATACAACAATAATGATTACCATTGTCCCCGTACACAGTCGTTACCACTTTACGTACTTATTTCCCTCATTGTCCAGTATTATTAGCTATTGCAGTCTGCTTAAATTTTCTTTTCCCAGAACTTGCTGCATCAGAAAACGTCTATCTTGTACGCCTATAAATTTCCTTTGTGTTTACCACTCTCATTACTGTTATTCTTGTCATTACTATTGTGTTTATTGTTACGGTTATTATTATCCATATAAGTGGTAGCAGCTGTAGTAGTAAAAGTTGTGTCAACATTAGCTTTTTTAGTTGACAGTATTGTTATACTCTGAAGAGCCAAAGAAACTGGTACACATGCCTAATACCGTGTAGGGCCCTCGCGAGAACGCAGAAGTGCCGTAACATGACGTGGCACAGACTCGACTAATGTCTGAAGTAGAGCTGGAAGAAATTGACACCATGAATCCTGCAGGACTATCCAAAAATCCGTAAGAGTACGAGGGGGTCGAGATCTCTTCCGAACAGCTCGTTACAAGGCATCTTAGACATGTTGAGTACGCCAGGGGAAGTGTGTAATCTCAGAAGAGTGTTCCTGGAGCACTCTGTAGCATCTATGAACGTGTGGGGTGTAGCACTGTCCTGCTGGAGTGCAAGTCCGTCGGAATGCACGATGGACATGAATTGATGCAATGATAATTTAAACAATACCCTAAGCTGTCGACAGACGTTGATGTACACTAACGGGGGCAGTTGAAAATGTGTGCCCCGACCGGGACTCGAACCCGGGATCTCCTGCTTACATGGCAGACGCTATACCCATCTGAGCCACCGAGGGCACAGAGGATAGTGCGATTGCAGGGATTTATCCCTTGTACGCTCCCCGTGAGACCCACATTCCCAACTTAATGTCCACACACCACATTCGTAGTGCCCCTGCCCATTATGCTCATTACTCGCGGCAGACAATCTTACTGAGACCCGTAAGAGTTCGGGCAATGCGTGTACATCTGCACAGAAGAAGAAGGTCAATGGCTGGTTGGCCTTACTATATGAAAATGGTATCTGTTCTTTCGGACATGTCCGATGCAGGTGTTTCACAGCTGTCATCGTGTCTTCTATTACTACCACAGGTCCCATACAAGGGCACGAGAATGTCTCCCACATCATAATACTGCTCCCAGCAGCCTGCATCCGTGGCGCTCTGCACTCTTCGAGCCACCGTTCACCTCGACGACGTCGTTTGTGAGGACGACCCTCGACCCAGTGTAACAAAAGTGTAATTCATTCGAAGAGCCGACACGTTTCCATTGATCGACGGTCGAAACCCGATGGTATCGAGCCCATTGCAGTCTAAACTGACGAGGTAGTTGGACCAACATGAGAACACGTTGGGGTGGTGTACTGGGGAGCTCCGTATTCAACAGTGTACTACGAACGGCGTGTTCCAAAACACTCGCGCGTGCACCAGCACTGTGCTGTTTCGCCAGAGATGCCACAGATCACCATCTGCCCTACCTTACAGAGCAGACAAGCCTCCGAACCCCACGGTCTGTGGAGAGTCGTGGACGTCCAACCATATAGCGTCTAGCGGTAGTTTCAATGTCCTTCTACGCCTCTCTGACATGCTCTCGACAGCAGCACATGAAAATTCTTCGAACTTCGCCGTTTTCGAGATACTCGTTCACAGGCCCTGCGTAATAATAATCTGCCCTTTGTCAAAGTCACTTATATCACTGGATTTCCCTATTTGCAGCTCATATCTTCGCTAGGGTGATCTTTCGTCCGCGTCTGTTCCGCTTACATGCTTTTGTTGCCGCACCACGTGCTCGCAATGAAACCAGGCGGCATCCAACGTCACGATGGGCAGTGGTCGTAACGTATTGGCTTATCACTGTAAAAGCTGAAACAGTACGTTGTTTCTTTCTTTTAGGCGACGCTTTCTGTTGTTGCTTCGTTTGAAGGCACTGAAAGAGTGTATCCCAGACCAGCCCGTAAGATGCCTCACGTCCTTGGGCGCGTCCCTCTAAGGTCGCTGTGTACGGCATTGAGCGCGAGCACCGCGCAGAATTCCAACAGGTGCCGCCGGAGAGCAACGCCCCAGCGCCACTTGGCAGGCTCCCGGCAGCGTCAGGGGCGTCACGAAGGAGTCCGGATTTCCGGCGTTCACCGGCCTGCGTCACACCCTCCACTACGGTCTTTAGGAGGACAGCTACATAAACGCCGCCCTAGATGAAACAATATCTAGTAGCGCAGAAACACCAGAAGTCCAGCTCTCTTTTTCTCTTTTTACTGCCGTAGCCTCAGGATATTGCACTGTCCAGCCACATCAATGCGACCACGTGTCCAACTGCCTGTTCTACAGCGGACCACTGCGAGACATGAAGGTAGAGAGCCATTGAGGTTCTGGAAGGTATGGAGATATGGAGCCATACCGACAGCAGTGGGGGTCTGCGTTAGGTTTCTTGATTGAAGCGCCAACAGATGGATGGAGATGGTAACCGAAGTTCTCGACTGGGCTTTAACCTGGTGAGTCTGGTGGCCGGGTGAGTACTGCAAACTCATCCTCCTGTTCTTCGAACCACGTACGTACACTGCGAGCTGTGTGGCACCTTGCTTTGTCGTGCCAGTAGATGCCATCGTGCAGAGGTAAAACAAACTGCATGTAGGGGTGGAAATGGTCTCGAAGGATCCATTGTTCCTTCCACAATGACGAGATCAGGCAAGGCCACAAAAACATTCCCCATGCCATAACGCTCCCTCCTCTGGCCTGAACCCTTTGCTTTCAGACTTTCACGCCGTACTCATCAGCGGCCATCTGTTCGATGGAGCATAAAACGTGAGTCATCTGAAAAGGTCACCTCTCACCACCCATTGGACGTCTAGTTGCGGTACCGGCGTGTAAATTCCAGACTTCGTCGCCGATGAATAGCAGTCAGCATGGGTGCGTCAACCAGGCGCTTGCTGCGGCAACGTTCGCTGAACTATCGTTGAGGAGGCACTGTTAGTAGCCCCTTGATTCGTGTGGGCGGTCAGTTGCTCAACAGTTGCACGTGTGTTCGCCCGCACACATCTCCGCAGCCGTGGTTCACCCCTGTCATCTATGGCCTGCGATACGCCACAGCTGCCTCGGCGCCGGTTTTGGGTAGCGTCATTTGCCATGCGCGGCATACTTCAACCACGGCGACACGCAAACTACAGTATTTACAAACATAGCCGTTTCGTAAGTGCTCCAACCCTTGGCCGAAAGGCCAATGATCATGCCTTTTTGAAGGTCAGCTAATTCCCTACGTTTCCGTACTGCGACACGGACTGTACTGTTTTTCGCGTCCCTCAAACAGACCTTGTATACGCACCATTACTAGTGCTGCCATCCGCCGTCTGTGGGTGGTTATTGCACGTTGACGTCGAACATAGGCGGTTGTCACATTAATGTGACCGGACCGTGTGAAAACCAGCATTCCAAAATGGAGTGAGATTATTCTTTTACGTTCACAAAACACGACCTACGTGTTTCGCGGAAATACAACCGAAGGGTTTCTTACAAAAGCAATCCTTGTCCAAAATTTACAAAAACTGAGATATTGACACCATCTATAGAGAGAATGATGATATGCCTACGGTACTAGTTCCGGCAAAACAAGCCAACGTTACGAAACGCAGCTGTTCAAATAATTCCATATTCTACAACAGCCCTTTCCCATTCTTTTTCTACATGAACTCCCTTGTCCGGGGTTGTGTTTGTTGGAAATGTTGGCTGTTCTGATAAACAAGCAGACTTCCTCAGTTTTAAGAATTATTTATTTCCATTGTTCGTTTTGTTACATTACTCTGATGTGAATTGAATGAGCATTCATCCTTTTCAATATGCATGATGAAGCTAATAGTGTAAGGGGTGTTAAAAATCATGCAAAGAAGAAAGAAGCAAGTACTATAAATGCAAAAGTAAAGGGACGAAGTCGTATTAACTACACTGAGAAGACGGTGAAAGAACATGCGAGTACAATTGCTGATGACTGCAGGTAACTATTTGTTTTGCATTTCTTTGTGAGAAGCAAGCAATCTTTGAATATAAAGCTTCGCTATTATCTTTAACTACATAAAATAACAAAATTTAAATAACTTTAAATAACAAATAGTAGTAACGTACTTTCATAGTTTCTTTTCGATACATCCAATACAAATGCTTTGTAAGAACAAGCGCACAGTACAGCGTAAGAGCGGAATGAAGGGAAACGAAGACGGAAACGCAAGATTCAGCCTCTCGTCGTCATTCTTCTACAGGGCGAGGACTAATGAAAATGGCAGTCTATAGATGAACCCGAATGTCGAAACGCCTTTTTAGATTTTCGTGGGGGTACAAGGCCACGTCTGAGGTACATGCAATCCTCTTTAATCCCTGGCCACCTATAAAGTTAAAACATGCTATTAGAGCACGAAAGTGTCCTCAAGAGGGAGAAACCTTGCTTAATGGACAAGTTAAGTCATTTAAGTCAAGAACGTCTCAGCACTCAGTCAGAGATGATCCAAACCGCAAAAAAATTGCCTGAAACACTGGATACTAATATAATTCGTACTGTATTCCTCGAGATGTATCAGATAAATATTCCACATAAGTTCCATTGGGCTGTTTTCTCTCAATAGTTTAATATTAAATTTGGAGTACGTAGGTGTTACGTGTCTAATCTTTGTGATATTCTAAAGGTCAATGTTCAGTCATCACCTCCTGACAAAGCAACCATAGAGGAAGAAGGAGTCACATCTACGAAAAACCGAAATATTTCAGGAAAACACAAGGAAACTGGAAAAGCGTGATCACAACGGAAAATGCTCTGTTTTTTGTTTGATTGTATGCAGAATTTGCCTGTACCACATCTTCGCGCAAACTAGATATTTTATGTCGATAGTTATGGTATTTTGTTTCTGGTATACACAGTTTCCATTCGATAGCGCGTCTCTGTAAGTATATCGTGAGAGAATTGGGAAGGGAGGTCAAAGCGAGAAAACATCACATCTTTCCGTTACATTAGCAACATGGGAAACCAGAAAGATGATCCGCTTTTGGTGTCTGTTGTGTGTCCTGGTCAGAATAAGACCAGTGTCATGATTAAGTTCCTGAACCTCTTGGTACACTGTCTAAAAACCTTCACTATGATCAATTGCATGTTTCCCGTTACAGGCCATTTGTACCTTCGCAACGATCAGGACTTTGAACTCATCTCTAAAAGAAACACTGCAAAGACTTTAGAAGATCCAGGGCAGTGGAATGGCATAATAGCATCATGTCAAACAAAACCGATCCCATTTAACCTAAGAAATATGTAGAAGAAAAATTTTCATTGTACAGCAAGTCGTAGATTCATACTTTCTGAAAACTGCAAAGCCACCTCTTCAGTTGAAGAAGCTTAGAATGTATAGGGTGGACAGGCAACATCCGTCTGAGGCTGTGCGGAAGGCTTCTAACAGACCACGGAGGACACGCATCATACGAAACAAGAAACAGATATCTTCTGAACTTCATTTTCCCTGGCTGTATATAGGACCAGTTCCTATCAATCGTGCAAAAATGAATGATTTGCAATGTCTTTATCCCGTATTGACAAAGAAGGGACGAAATATTCTTAATTGTATTAGACGAAGTAACGTGGACTATGTCTTTACTGACGGATCAGATAAAAGAAGTTGTGAAAGCCATGAACTAAAAACTGGAAAAAAAGATAGGAAGCAAATTACCTGGTTTAACATTGATCTGTTATGATGTAACATTAAAAATCAACACAGATAAAGCTATCAAACAACATAACTTCTTCACTTCTCATTCAAGAAATAGCTTTTGTTCCATGGTTTTCTTACAAAAACAACCAATGTCCTTCCACTGCCGTGTTTACTACAGTATTGTACATCTTTGTCATAATTAGTCAGGAATAAATCTGTTTATAGGTTAAAATCTGGTATAATCTAAGACAATTTTACTATCTGAAAACTGTGAGTTGCTAACAGGTTCCTTCTTCTCCTGAAATGTTACTAACAATGGAGAACAAGAATTTTTGTAATAAATTCTTCAACATGCATGAAGACAATGTTCGTAAAATAAACCTTTCAGCCTTGTGAAATACGATCCAGTGCATTACCAAGAAAGAGGAATCCATGAAATACATTACGAACTGTCAGAATAAAAACAGGCTAATGGATGAGCCATCATTCAACATAATAATAAGCACCGTGACCACTGTAAGTACAACGAAGTGAAAGAAAAGGTCACGGGATAGCTACATGCACATATACAAATGGTGGTAGTATCTCGTACTCAAGGTATAAAGGGGTAATTATTGTATTGACACAGCTGTCATTTGTACTCAGATGATTCACGTGAAATGGTTTCCGACGTGATTATGGCCGTAAGACAGGAATTAACAGCCTTTAAATATAGAACGGTAGTTGGAGCTAGATGCATGAGACTTTAAATTTCGGAAATCGTTAGAGAATTCAATATTACGAGATTAACAGTGTCAAGAGTGTGCCAAGAATACCACATCTCAGGCCTTACCTCTCACCACGGACAACACAGCGACCGACGGCATTCGGTTAACGACAGAGAGCAGCGGCATTTCCGTAGATTTCAGTGGAAGCAGATACGCAACACTGCGTGAAATAATGGCAAAAATCCATATAGGACGTTCGACGAACGCATCCGATAGGACCGTGCGGCGAAATTTGGCGTTAATAGGATACGGCAATAGACTGCAGCTGCAAGTGCCTTTGCTAACAGCACATCGCCTGCAACATCTCCCCTGGGCTCATGATGGTAGCGGTTGGACCCTAGACGACTGGGAAACCGTGGCCTGGTCGGATGAGTCCCCATTTCCGTTGGTAAGGGCTGATGGTAGGATTCAAGTGGGGGCAGACCCCACGGAGCCATCATCCAAGTTGTCAACAAAGCACTGTGCAAGGTGGTGGTGGCTCCATAAGGATGTGAACTGTGTTTGCATCGTCAAACTGAACGGATCACTGTCTGGGAACGGTTATGTTCGGCTACTTGTAGACCAGTTTCAGCCTTTTATGGACTTCATGTTCCCAAACAACGACGGTATTTTTATGGAGGACAATGCTCCATATCACCGACCCACAATTGTTCGAGGCTGGCTAGATATTTCGAGCGATTCTAGATATTTCGAGCGAAAGATGTGGCCAGCCAGGTCGCGCTACATGAACTCCATCGAAAATCTGCGAGACATAATCGCGCCGTCATTTCGCCAACAAAATCCTCCACACGCAAAACTTTCGCAATTATGAACGGCTGTAGAGGCAACGTGGCTCAGTATTTATGCAGGGGACTACCAACGACTTTTTGAGTCCATGCCACGTCGAGTTGTTGTACTATTCCGGGTAGAAGGAGGTTCGACACGATATTAGGTATCCCACGACTTTTGTCAACTCGGTGTATAATGAAATAAAGACACCATCCGGGGCAGTTTCTACGTTTTATTTGGATAAAAGTCATCTTCTGATGCACGTAACCGTTAAAGCACAGCACAGTATGACAGTAGAGTGAATCTTCGCCCTTTTAAGAAGCTGCACTGCGCAGTAATAGTTACGATCATCAGAAGATGACTTGTATTACCGGTCAAAGCAGCTATTCCAAATAAAATTTAGCAAGCGACCTGCATGGTATGTTTTATAATGGCTGAGTTCAAATTAAAAGGTGATGCTGAGACAATACATACAGTTATGTCAATGTACGGTGTAGCAAAAACAATACGGTGATGGATCCAAATATCTGCGAGCACATAAACAGGAAGGTGAGCACAAGCGTTTGCGATAGCTGAGTGCACGACCTGACTACTCGCTGCAGAGGACTTGCATCGACATCTTTATTCGTTCATGAGTACATGCTGCTCCCTAGTGGTGTGGAGCTCAACGTGTGGTCGATCTCTACAGTGTTACAGAGGCTACCGATATCAAGGAGGGCAGTTCGATAAGTAAAATCCATGAAACATTTATAATCGCATCAATGCTATTAAGAATGATTCCACAGGCGATGGTTGAAGTTCTCAAATAAATGCAATGTATTGACTGGCAAATAAAGACTATAGAGCATAATGTGTCAGGTGATCTTGCAAATTAAACAAAATTAGGTTGCTGGCTAATCTAGAAATGTAGCCAAATCTAGGTAGCCGAAAGTACAGTAACCCTCACTTCTTACTTGTATGAGAAAAGTCACATGTTTATAAGGACTACAGTATTTGACGTATAAAATATAGAGATGTGTGTGTACGCCATTTTAGCCATATAACACGATATGGAGTCATTTTAATATTATGTCGGAGGTGTGTTTGTGTACATGAGCAATGCTTAACTTTGACCTTGGCTTACTTTAATATTACGTCAGAGGTATGTGACTTTCACAGAAATAATGAATATCTTTGACTTTAAACTAAGTGTTACGTAATTTGTATGGCATATCTGGCGCAACTTTTACACATCGTTTTAAAACTTTGCTCTTGTTGATTTGAGGAATGGCGGAGGGGAGAGGCAAGGGGAGTGTCTTGACTTGTACGTAAAATGTCTTTTGTAAGTAATGTAATCTGACACCATTTTTACTCATATACCTATTACGCTCTGACAGGCTGGAAAGAAGGAGGAGCTCTAAATTTACCACTTACCATTTCCAGCATCTTGAATTCTTTCATTGGTTATTTCATTTTACTACCATACTATGGTAGGCTGGAGATAAGGAGGAGAAAGAAGTGGGAGAGGGGGTGCGGCTTCCCACTGATAAGCATGACGAGTTCACTGATAAGACTGATGACGTCACTAGGTCGACGACTTCGGTCATGTAATGCGAAGTGCACCATAATCTCTAATGTAAACAAAATGTTCCAAAGACCTCATAACTATACGATTTTGAACGACCAGGAATGACATGTAATTTAGTTTAGGAATAATGGAGCCCACGTAGTTTAAGCGAGGGAAAAACTCGTGCATCTTCGAGTCAAGCGTGATTAATACTGAAACGATTTAGATGCTTTTCACCACCAGCAAAAACATATAACCATTACAAGAGTAAATGATTTGTTTTCTGGTTGTACTTATACGTTCAAAGTAATAGCACAGGATGCTTGGAGTGGGATGAAGTCAGTTCCTGTTTTTGTAATATTGACAATTTGTAATCGCATGTTTCAGTACTCTGAAATGGATTTGTCGTAAAGTTAATTTTCTTCGAAATTTTGTGAATCTTCTTGTGAACGAAGAGCCTCGTGTTCAATTGAAAATAACATAGTAACTTTCTGAAACTCTGTTTTAGAATCATCTAATAAGCTTGCAGAGTTCTCCCGGTATCAACAGTAAATATAGTCATAAGGTATATCTTGCCCACTATGGCTAAGACAATGACAGCGTATGGAAGTACATATTTCAGAATAGACAGGCGCAAAGCCCCTTAACAGCACTTCAGGAAATGACTAACACGAACTGCAGATGAACGAGAAGCTTCCAAAGTGAAACAATTCCTCTGATTAAAACGTAAGGTCACGGTAGGAAGACCGGAACTCTGTCAAATTGTGTCAAATTGCTGCTGACAAGGAAAGATTCCATTAACAAGAAAAGCAAATTTGCATGAAGTATTAAGGGGTAGGTGTTGAAGATATTCCTGTCCATACTAATGATTTCATTGTGTTTACAACCGACCTGTGTCAGAATGGGCACAAAGAATTTCTTTCTAGAAAAACTCAACGAAATTGGTATGCTTAATGTAGTGATTTGAGTCCGATTACATGGCTCCCTGTATCAAACATATTATTAATTACACCATAAAATACACAGTTCGACTGGATACTAGTCTAACAGTTCTACCAATCAGTATCGATGTGTTATATTTTTTATAGGTGATATGGAAATGGAAGAGGATGTAGATGAAGATGAAAATGGGAGATATGATACTTCGTGAAGAGTTTGACAAAGCACCGAAAGACCTAAGTCGAAACAAGGCCCCGGGAGTAGACAACATTCCATTAGAATTACTGACAGCCTTGGGAGAGCCATTCCTGACAAAACTCTATCATCTGGTGAGCAAGATGTATGAGACATGCAAAATTCCCTCAGACTTCAAGAAGAATATAATAATTCCAATCCCAAAGAAAGCAGGTGTTGACAGATGTGAAAATTACCGAACTATCAGTTTAATAAGTCACAGCGGCAAAATACTAACGCGAATTCTTTACAGACGAATGGAAAAACTCGTAGAAGCCGACCTCGGGAAAGATCAGTTTGGATTCCGTAGAAATGTTGGAACACGTGAGGCAATACTACCCTATGACTTATCTTAGAAGAAAGATTAAGGAAAGGCAAACCTACGTTTCTAGCATTTGTAGACTTAGAGAAAGCTTTTGACAATGTTGACTGGAATACTCTCTTTCAAATTCTGAAGGTGGCAGGGGTAAAATACAGGGAGCGAAAGGCTATTTACAATTTGTACAGAAACCAGATGGCAGTTATAAGAGTCGAGGGGCATGAAAGGGAAACAGTGGTTGGGAAGGGAGTGAGACAGGGTTGTAGCCTCTCCCTGACGCTATTCAATCTGTATATTGAGCAAGCAGTAAAGGAAACAAAAGAAAAGTTCGGAGTACGCATTAAAATCCATGGAGAAGAAATAAAAACTTTAAGGTTCGCCGATGACATTGTAAGTCTATCAGAGACAGCAAAGGACTTGGAAGAGCAGTTGAACGGAATGGACAGTGTCTTGAAAGGAGGGTATAAGATGAACATCAACAAAAGCAAAACGAGGATAATTGAATGTAGTCAGATTAAGACGGGTGATGCTGAGGGAATTCGATTAGGAAATGAGACACTTAAAGTAGTAAAGGAGTTGTGCTATTTGGGGAGCAAAATAACTGATGATGGTCGAAGTAGAGAGGATATAAAATGTAGACTGGCAATGGCAAGGAAAGCGTCTCTGAAGAAGAGAAATTTGTTAACATCGAGTATTGATTTAAGTGTCAGAAAGTCCTTTCTGAAAGTATTTGTATGGAGTGTAGCCATGTATGGAAGTGAAATATGCACGATAAATAGTTTAGACAAGAAGAGAATAGAAGATTTCGAAATGTGGTGCTACAGAAGAATGCTGAAGATAAGGTGGGTAGATCACATAACTAATGAGGAGGTATTGAATAGAATTGGGGAGAAGAAGAGTTTGTGGCACAACTTGACAAGAAGAAGGGATCGGTTGGTAGGGCATGTTCTGAGGCATCAAGGGATCACCAATTTAGTACTGGAGGGCAGCGTGGAGGGTAAAAATCGTAGAGGGAGACCAAGAGATGAATACACTAAGCAATTCAGAAGGATGTAGGGTGCAGTAGATACTGGGAGATGAAGAAGCTTGCACAGGATAGAGTAGCATGGAGAGCTGCATCAAACCAGTCTCAGGACTGAAAACCACAATAACAACAACAACAACAACAGCTGATAAATCCTTTAATTGTAAGGATCCAATGACCTCATAGGTCATTGGATCCATTTGAACCAAAGTTTGATCAGATACTGTCTGGAAAGAAGTACTGTGGATGTATCACCACAGTACCATAGCGAAGGGGGTGGGAGGGCAGAAGTGTCGGTAACTGTTGACATATGGGTTGCCATGCGTGACAGTGGTGTGGTGCAGGTGGTATATGGTTGAATGGACATGGCATAGTAGGTAGATGTGGGATCAGGAGACGGACAGTGAGAGGAAAAGGAGAAGATCGACAGAGAGCTGGAGGAGAATGAGAGAGACAGAGAGAGAGGGAGAGGAGGAGATGGACAGAGTGGGCAGGAGGAGCAGGAAATATGGAGGAAGATGAGAGGGACACAGAGAGGGGAGGAGAAAATGGAAAGGGGGAGGAGGAGATGTACAAAGGGAGGGGGGAACAGGGGATGTTCAGTGAGATGAGGGAGGAGGAGGTAGACAGAAAAAGCAGAGGAAGGTAGTGACATAGAGATGAGGAAAGGAGATGGTAAGTGTGATTGCGGATAAGGAGTAGATCAGAAAGAGCTGGAGGCAGAAATGAACAGAGAGAGGGTAGGCGGAAATGTACAGAGAGAAGGAGAGGAGGGGATAGTCAGAGAGAGAGAGAGAAGGAGATAGACAGAGGCAGAGAGGAAGATGTGGAATGAAAGAGGGGAATAGGGGATCAACAGAGGGAGGAGCTCTACAGAGAGAAAGAGGAGGAGGAGATGGTTAGAGAGGGGGCAGAGGGATATAGACACAGAGAGAGGAATAGGACAGAGTGGGGAGAGGAGAGGATGGAGGAGATTGACAGAGAGATGTCCAGGTGGAGATTTACAGGGAGAGGGACGAGGAGATGGAAAGCGAGAGAGGGGACGAGAAAATGGAAAGAGATAGGGGGAGGAGGAGATAGCCAGAGAGGTGAGGGAAGGAGGTGATGTAAAGAGAGAGAGACGGAGAAGATATCTGCACTATATGTACACGTACACGGGAAAAGTCGCGAGTAGAAGGCTATTAATAATAAACATTAAGCACTCATTAACAAATCCAAACTTCTATGTTATTTCTGAGAGGCTTCGTACAATCTAAATAGACTAATTACTTGTTAAATTCTGCCAGCCCTAAAAAGTATGGAATCACATCAACTAAAGAGCTATAGCGTTAAAGAATTCTGTTTGTTTCTCAATAATCTATGCTTATCGGTTGACTTCCTCCTCTTAAACACGCGAGATGTAGGGATATAAAAATTGAATCACCTGAAAGGAGATAAACGGTATGGTAAGATTAGGACTGGCAGCTATTAGGGCGATAACTGCGCTGCTACAATCCGAGCTGCGTGCCTCATCGACAACGAAGTCGTTGAAGAGAGAAATATCGCGCGGGGAAAGCTATTAAGAAGGAGCGTTCCAGCGGCGCCCGACCGCCCTCCCCCCCTCCCCGAAGAGGCCGGACATTCATCCTGGGTGATATATCGGAGCCGCAGGAAACCAAATCGGTTTCAGAGGACCTGGAGACAAGCCAGGATGCCTCCCAATGCCAACCGAACGCCTCGGCTTGAGCGATGTCTTCCGCCGCAGAAGAGCAGTTGCGCTCTCCGAAAACCACCATTTACACCGCCTGCTGTTGCGTGTGTCGACGCAGAGCAGCTACGCAGCGTAAACACTTCCTGATTTTTATCGAATTATCTCTTAACCGTCCCCTCTTAGCTGACATAAAATAATCACAGATACATAAGAAGAAATGCAGGCTAGACTGGCTAAGAAACTCGATACACTCCTTTTCGATTCATGCATTAATCTACAAAAAAATATCAACTTTTAAAAATAATATAATATTTTAATCTTCCGCATACAAACTAATTTTAAAGCAAACCAACAAATTTTGTAACTATGCCTTCTGTTTACAACTATAGCAGTATCCCTATCAGGCGGCCTATTGTGGACCGAGGCTGCGCGAATAAACGATGAAATTGCGGTCTTAAAGTTATTTAGCCGTGGTATAATGAAACAATACGAAACCAAGTTGTAGATCAAGAGGACACCAAAACTGCTCTCTGTGGTCAACAAACAGACCTAGAATCATACAAGACGACTGAGTTCGATGCTCCATTCATTCTGAGTTTTTGGGTAATCTGTCCTTGTACACAAGAAAACACTGACGCACTGACATCAATAGCTTAGGAACACAGTAGGTTACATTTGTTATTTGTCGGTTACCTAACCATAGTTGGATGACAGTAAATGATAATGAAAATTAAGACGAGACTGAGAGCAACAGGTATTTATTTGTTCATAACGAGTGACATTATTCAACAGTAATTAACATGGATCAAAGCTCTCCGAAAGCTCAGATTAAATTACAAAATGCTGCTAACGCTGTGGGGACTACCCAAATATGTGGACGACTGCAGAGAAAACCAAACAAGATCTCCTCATCTGGGCAGCCTCCGAATCTACGTTAATGAGACAAAAGGCGGCCACATATTATAATCAGTTAAGTGACACCAATTACATAGCAAAGTAAGTAACTAGTCAGCTGCGCAGAATATGGAACAAATCACCACAGTTGTGACGCTTACATTTCCCCAATAATCAGCAACCGTGTGCGAATCAGTACCATTCGCCGGCAGGAGACGAATCGCCCAGAATCTTCGTTAAAAACCCTCAGCTGCTCAACATGACAGTCAACACAGACATTATGCACAGGGTATTTACTCTTCCGTGACTTCAATTCCGTTCCTGCTGCGGTCGAGCGGCGCTGAACGATCTCAGCTGGCGTTTCGTGCTGACTGACTGACTGCAACTGAGGCTACAGAGCCGCTGGGCCCGCCTTATATCCTCGATGTGATCAGATGCTGCATTCCTATTGCCTACTGCCAATTTCAAGCGCCTCTGGTGGTATAATTGTATTGGGGAAATGAGCTTGTGATTTCCTTCCAGAAGGGCCGGGGTTCAGGTCCACGAAAGGGCACCACCAGTTTGAATTACCCGCCAATTTCTGTGGGATAGGGTGGGGTGGGGCATCAACACAGCCCTTGGACAAAGGAATTTCCACAAAAATTCGAAATTCCCGTCAGAATTCGACATTCCCCCAGCAATAGGAATTCGCACCAATAAGGTACGTGGGGGAGAGGAAGGGGGAGGGATGTGGGAGGAGGTGGACACCCATGTGCTGGCTGAGGAAAACAGATGACGTCTTCTGGAGGGTGGGGTTTGGGGGTGGGTGTGGTTGAGGGGCAGGTGTAATTAATTGATCAATTTAACCAATTTGCATATCAATTTGGTATTAAAATTGCACCAGGAGCCCTACTACTGGCAACAAGGCACTGTGCAGGCTAGTGGTGGCTACATAATGATGTGTGCTGTGTTTACATGGAATGTTCAGCTACTTGAAGGCATTTTCAGCCATTCATAGCTGTTTCCAGACGACGATGGAATTTTTATGGATGACAGTGCACCACGTCGCCCGACGTGAATGCCATTATAAATTTATGGGGTATAATAGAGAGGTCCGTTCATGCACAAAATCCTGCCCTGGCAACACTTTCGCAGTTATGGACAGCGTGGATCAATATTTCTGCGGGGGAATTCCAACCACTTGTTGAGTCTGTACTACTTCAAGATGCTGCACTATGCTTAGCAAAACGAGGTCCAACACGTTGTTAGGAGGTATGTCACGACTTTTGTCACCTCAGAATTGTGTACCTCATGAGAAGTAAGCTAAGAGAGATTAAGGCACGCCTAGTGGTGTACGGACAGTCAGCTTATCCACTTTCTATACAGGAATCGAGAAGGAGGAAGAAGAGGAGGAGGAGGTTAGTGTTTAATGTCCCGTCTACAACGAGGTCATTAGAGACGGATTAGAAACTTGGATTAGGGAAAGATTGGCAAGGAAATCGGCCGTGCCCTTTCAAAGGAACCATCCGGGCATTTGCCTGAAACGATTTAGTGAAATAACAGAAAACCTAAATCAGGATGGCCTTGCTGCAATTCACACCACAAAAGCACTTGAGGAATGTACAGATTTTTGACTGATGTGTCCAGTTACTGATTAGTCACCCACAGAGCACATCTGCGAAGCGAGGTGAAGGCATATATTTTCATAGCCGCCCCCAGTCAGCAGTTTTCATTAACTGAGAAAGCACGTGTTGTAGACATGGCAAGAAATTCCTTCACATTCGGATGCTCTTTCTCTCCGTGCCACATACAATGAAATGGAATTGAAGTTTCATTTCTTAACACGTCTCCATAATATTTGATAAATATTGGACTGGTGCTTCATGGTTAAACAGTTTTTCATTTTGGTCAGTATACAAGTTGCTACCATTTTTGTTCCCATAGTAAAAAGCGTCCACACCAAGCAAATGTCGCAAGGTTCTATGAGTGCTACGACGGAAACATTTGTGTAATTCAGAGCCACGAACTCTCACAGACCGGAATCGAGCCACCCACGCAGTTCGGCCTGTCCACACGCTTCGCCCGCCAGCTAATAATCAGCAACTGATCCGCAAATCACCTGACACTATCCCCAAGAGCTTAAATTGGACTGCCCGGCCCGCTTCGGAAATCCAATTGCCGAATCAGCCGTCCGAACAGGCAATTAACAATCAATTTCAGAACTGATTTGTCTCCACTAGCAGCTGGCAATGGAACGGATATGGTTTCACAACTGTAGCAGCAAAATATTTTTTGACGTAATTTAATCTACTGACGAAGTTGATGTACGGGTTGATATGGGCTTTACTTGTTTCTATAACAAACTGTTTTTATTGTTTATCATTACTGTATACAGTAAATTAGGTGGATTTAAAGGACGTTAGTGCTAACTGTGAACTATAGGAGATGGCGTATCTAGTGGAGAAAACACTTCAGCCTCCTTAATCCGATGAGTTACGTTTCCCGATGAAACTACGGCAACAATTTTTTTCTATTATTTCAAAGACTTTGACTTAAGCGTTTGACTATATCCTGGACGCTATAATCCGTGCTGATCAACGCCACTCAGTCCTATAACAAGCTCATATGACGAACTGTGAAATGTCAATTTTCGTTCAACAGTTGCCTTCCACAACCTACATTCAAAAAAACTGCTATACGAGAACACTCGAAGTGAAATCCACAAAAAACGACATCGATTCCCATCCATAGTCATTAGCAGAGACGAAAAATAGATCCAGAAAGTTCCTAAAATGACTGTACACCCACGCACAAAAAGGCAGCGTCTAGAAATATTTCTGTCCCTCTTCATATATACATTTGGAGAGACGGAGAAGGCATTCAGTGCTACGCATTTCTACCCAGCGACGTTTGAAGAAGTCTGCATCGAATGATGCAACATGATTACGCACCGGCGTACGCGGTTGATAGGAACAAAGCAGATTTCAAGGAGCTTGGTTGGGAGATGATCCTGCGCCACCTATATTCTCCACATCGCATATACTCGTATTTCAATTCTGTCGTTCTATGGCAAATTATTGCCGATAGAATACGCATTTTTTCAGATTTGGAATGAGAAAACTACATCACAGCACAAGCTAATTACGTTGCTGGTTAAATTCTTGGATGTACAGGTTTGTACTAACAGTCCTTGACAAGCAAGGCAGTGGTAAGACATAGATTAGTGTACTGAGGACTACAGACAGCGATACAGCTTCCGTAAGCCGGCTACCATCTAATGTTCAGCATTCTTCTAGAGTACTACATTGCAAAACTTCTGTTCCCTTCTTGCCTGTACCGCTTATCGTTCACGTTCATTTCCGTAATAGGCTAAATTCGATAACAATAAACTTAATTTTGGGTTTGCATAGGTTCTTTTTTTACAAATTTCTCTCACCCGACTCTCTCTCTCTCTGTCTCTCTCCCTCTCTCTCTCTCTCTCTCTCTCTCTCTCTCTCTTTCTCTCTCTCTCTCTCTCTCTCTTTCAATCTCAGTCTCAGTTTCTCCACACATTCACTCTTACACACCCACCCTTACACACACACACACACACACACACACACACACACACACACACACACAGAGAGAGAGAGAGAGAGAGAGAGAGAGAGAGAGAGAGGAGATGGGTGATAAAGGAAACCAAGGAGAAATATGGAGAACAGCTTAAAGTTCAGGAATAAATAAAAACCTTGAGTTTTGAGTTTTGAAAAAGGCCCTAGAAGACCTGTTGAATGGATTGGCGAACTGTTCAGTGTGGTCTGGGAGAGGGTTTTGACTCCTTTTTTCAGCTTAGCCTTTGACAGGTGTATCTCTCTTTACAGATGACACTGTCATTGTGTCAGATACGGCAAAGGATGTGGAAGATCAGTTAGACAGAATAGATAATGCCTTCATAAGAGATAAGATGAGTACCAACAAATTTAAGCAAGGATAATGGAATGTAGGGGAATTAAATTAGGCGATACAGAGGGCATTTGATAAGGAAACGAGACATTAACAGTAATACATGAGTTTTGTTATTTGGAATGTTTGGTGGGAAAATAACTCAGACAGCCGAATTAGAGAGAATTTAAAATGCAGACTAGCAATATGAAGAAAATTAATTCTGAAAAAGTTTGCCTACATCTAATCTAAATTTAAGTTCTTCATCTTGAAGCTGAAGATTGCTTTGTGACCGTGTTTACTCACAAATAAATTTGTTGCTGCATAGATTCTGCCTTGAGCAAATACAGTTTTCCATATCTTTTCTCTTTTTTTTACCCAATATGTTTTGATAAAGATATAACGTCATTCGTGATCTTTTATTTGGTTGTAAGGTGGCAAAATAAACGGTTAGATTCGTGCTTTACGTGAGACTTTTACAAATCGCAATGAGAAGGTGAAGATGACAGCTGGCCGGAGTGGCCGTGGGGTTCTAGGCCCTACAGTTGTAAGTACGCTGTTTAGGTTTTTTTATTGGTAACGCCACCTCTGTATGAAAATCACTGGCTGTGCTGTGTGCAGTCTGTGGCTGCTTTGCATTGTTGTAATACTCGCCATTGTAGTGTTAGGCAGCTGGCTGTGAACAGCGCGTAGCGTTGCGCAGTTGGAGGTGAGCCGCCAGCAGTGGTGGATGTGGGGAGAGAGATGGCGGAGTTTTGAAATTTGTCATGAACTGCTATACATATATTATGACTATTAAGGTAAATACATTGTTTGTTCTCTATTAATATCTTTCATTTGCTAACTATCCCTATCAGTAGTTAGTGCATTCTGTAGTTTGAATCTTTTATTTAGCTGGCAGTAGTGGCGCTCGCTATATTGCAGTAGTTCGAGTAATGAAGATTTTTGTGAGGTAAGTGACTTGTGAAAGGTATAGTTTAATGTTACTCAGGGCCATTCTTTTGCAGGGATCTTTGATAGTCAGACTGCGTTGCGCTAAAAATATTGTGTGTCAGTTTAAGCACAGTCTTGTATAATTGTTCAAAGGGGACGTTTCATATGTCGACCCTTAGCCGAGGATACCTCACTGGAACCTTCTGATTTTTTCTTGTAGTTTGTGTAATTAGTGTAGATTTTGTTTATTGCTGGCGCGTAATTGTAGAGAGAATCTCCTTTGTAGTTGCAGTTTTTCATTGTTGTACAGTAAAGCAGTTGTGGCATGCATGTAGATTTGCAGCAAGTATTTCGCAGCTGCCCTTGCAATTAACTAGATATTATTTTCAGTGCTATGTTAATGTGTTCCCCTATTTTTGCTCTTCAAATTGTGTTTTTCTGTGTTGTCGTGTGAAATATTGTGACAATTATGGCGTGTGAAAAACGTAATACTAGGCTCCAAAGTAAACTGAGAAATGACAGTGAAGACGAAAGCAGTGTGTTAGCGCCACCGAGTAATGAATTAACTGATGTTCAAAGTAGTAATTTGGTAATTGTGCATAGGGAAATGGAGCGGGCTGTAAACAGTGAAACAGGTAGTGAACAGGGAAGCATTATCAATCGACCGGTCGGCAACAGCTCGCCTCAGGACTCCGAAATGACAGGACACAATTTCGCAAATACTGTAGATTCAGGTTTTGGGTCATCACCGTTTTCTCAGATAAGTCAAGACACATTTTCTGCTTGTCAAAATGTGAATGTTGCCGGTGCAAATGCACTGCCGAAAAGCGTAGAGAAACAGATTCCAGACACTAATACATTATTATTGCAATTAATGCAACAAATGGAACAAAATCAGAGACAAATGGGACAAAATCTTAAAAAGTTAGACACAGTGGAACAAAATCTTAAAAAGTTAGATGCAACGGAACAAAATCTTCAAAAGTTAGACACAATGGAACAAAATCTTCAAAAGTTAGACACAATGGAACAACACCAGAGACAAACACAGCAACAGTTAGACGCAATGGAACAAAATCTTCACACCACGCTTGAGCAAACACGTGAAGATTTAACTACTGAGTTACATAACATTGAATCGAAATGTCAAAAAGTCTGTAATGACGTAAAAACACAAATTTAGGAGCATTTTCAACCTATTTTTTCGCGGCATGAAAATGCATTACAGAATCACGAAGCAGCTATAAAAGAACTGCAAACTATTGTTCATGAAAATCATGAGACCTTGCAAGCTAAATTTGACTCAGTTGCATCTACCGATTCGGTTACGCAACTTGCAAAAACTCAGGAAAACTTAAAGGACAAAGTAGATACTCTGAAAATTGGTTCAGAAAGGCACATGGAGGAAATTAGTTTATTATCAGAGAAAGTAGTTGAACTTTCGGATCAGCTAAATAATTTATCTACGAAGGTAGATGATAATCTGAATCACACAAAACCGGTAGTCTTTAATGACACAGAAGAGTGCGAACAAATTAGGAAATTCAAACAAAATCAGAGTCAAATAAATACGCAACACCAAAGAGAAATCCGGGAAGTACAAGATCAGTTGGCACAAGTAATACAAAAATTATAAAATAATTTCAGAGGACACTCGCGCTCCAACACGGGAAGAGGGACTTAGAAATACGGAAAAGCCGCAAAATAATAACACAGGGCATTTCGGAAGTTATGAAAGAAATTGGCAATGTGCACCGAATTTTGAGATGGAATGGCCGACACGACCTAACAATGACCGATATGCGACTCGCCGACATGATGATTTTGACTATAAGCTGTTCATTACTACACATAAATTCAAAACATTTAAGAATTCTGGCAACGACATTCATCCACAAGCATGGCTCCATCAATTCTCTCATTGTTATCCTCCCAACTGGTCGTTAGAACACAGATTAGAATTTATGTGTGTCTACTTAGAGAATGAACCAGCTGTAAGAATGCGATCGGTCATTCACGATTGTCACAGTGATGGAGAATTTTACCATGCCTTCCTCTCAGCATATTGGTCTCAAGCTACACAAGATCGAGTAAAACATAGCATCATGACGATGAAACACTTTGAACAATCTGAATTTTCCAGTCTTGTCAAATATTTTGAAGACATTTTGCATAAGAATCAGTATCTTTCAAACCCATACAGCCCCTCAGAACTCATGCGCATTTGCTTAATCAAATTGCCTGAACATTTACGACATATTATTTCGGCAGGACGTTGCAAAGACGACATTGAAGCTTTTCAGGGACTGTTACAAGAACTGGAAATTGACACTGACAATCGCAGAACGCAGGAGCACTACAATTACAGATCACATCCGTCGCAATTCCGCGGTGAAAGAAATAATAAATGGACACGACAAGGATATTCTTACATCGTAAATCGTGACCAAAACAGACACCACCCGTATGACAACTGTTGGCAGAGTAAAAATAATTACAGAGAAAGATCGCATTTGCATAGTAATGACTATCACAGAGACTACCAGAGAAACAGACAATATGGGAACCAAAATAATTATTATCAAGGGAGACAGAATAACTTCAGACGCAACAGTTCGGCGCACAGTTACGATTCAGGGAGAAATTCTCCACAACGTGATGGACAAGGAAGAAACTACGGAATCTACCGACATGACGACAGACGATATATTCGTAATGACAGACCTGAATTGCATCAGAACTGGCGGGATTTAAACAGAGCAGGGCCTTCTCGGCAAGGTGAATTTGTAGAAGTTAGGTCTCCTAATCCCAATAACGGCGCGCGCCAACAAAGAGACAGACAATGACTCGTACCGCAGGCAGCCGCATGCGCCGGCTGGCTCAGCGAAAAATAACATAGACGCTAACCTTGAGAAAAATTCCAGTATTCCTTACCAACGTATACCACATGATAATTGCGTTCAAGTTGAAACTCTGAGTACTATGAAGAGTAAAGGATTCCACCACACTTCACACGTAAAACCGCTTATTGAGAGATTATCTGCTTTTTAACTTAGTCTTTGCTATAAAATTTTTCACTTCACGTTACTAGTATGCTTTGTCAGACTTAGAATCTGTTAACAAGCAACAATGTTTGAAGTTAAATATCCAGTCAAGAACCAAGAGAACTTATTTAAACAGAAATTACGAATGCATTGTTATTGTGAACAGATGACACAGTATTATTGTGTGTGTACATTCTTGCTTGTTAGTTGCACGATTACGTAACAACTATAAGGCTCACATACTTAGAACATATACCGGTACTGCTAATGAGATTTTAATGCAACATTTCGGTTTACTTGAAAATACATTCTGGATTTAAAGCACTTTCTGTGAGATACCAGATGACACAGTGGCTAGTTTATGTGACAGCTACACAATTATATCACGACGCTACTAATGTGTGACACAATTTACATTCTTGCTTTTGTGCTGTATCTGCTTTATATCTGCACAGTTTTTTTTAATTCTTCTGGAAAGTAAAATATGTTTTAGTAGTAACTTTTGTGGTATAGCTACAATGAGACTGCCTTTTCCGTAGCACAACAATACGTTACAGCACAGTACTTTCTTCATCATGGCAATAAGCATAATAACTAAGATATCTATACACAAAGCATTTCACTTTTGTTTATCATGAGGTAAGTACATTGACTTCTGCAGAACTTAGCTTTCGGAGGATGATAACTACAACACTTCCACAGAGATTATCTTACAACAAGCCGCACAGTTTAGCGCTACAGGACACGCATTTGAGTGATTAATTTTGTACTTAAAACATTTATTTTTTAAAGATATTTGAAGTACAATGATACAAAGGTTTTCCGTGATACATTTCATTCCGTTGCTGTAATCTGTAACACCTGAGGGTATAATTACATTAATCCTCAGGGGGGTACACGCTTACTTTGTGTACCATGTGTTTGGCAAGCACAAGGAGCCCTAGCTAATATGGTATTTGCTTATACAACTTTACACATCGGTACCATATTTCTCTAACACATAATTACACAGCTATCTGATTATTTAACAGAGAAACAAAATTTTTTTATGGCAGTGACACATGTTTACGCAATTACACAGTTGGATAATTTCACACTTACGAAATTGTATTTTGTCTGTACTTCGTGAATTGTTCATATTTTTTCGGAACCATTGTGATACTATGAGAGCATTGAATGATGTATTTGGTATGAGATCCTGATTTTTAAGGTACGTTTGAGGTAGATGACACTATTGAAATGAGCGGAGAATATTTTTTAGGGTTTGAAATTATTGCAGAAAGCTACGACGTTTTTGAGATTTGACTGAGGTGTTATGATATTTTTACAACGACGATGTGTATTTAGCTGCTGAGGTATGTTTATGATCAATAAGCTGATGTTATACGAAGAATTTGATTATGCTATGTATTTGTTAAGATGAAATATTGAAGAAGTGTCGACGAATATGTATATGTGTAATAAGGTAAGGAGTATGGAGTAGTGGTTAGGGACTCTGGTTTGTGAAACAGGTTGTTGGAAACCAAGAATCGTACTTTAAGAGTTATGAAATGTGTATATATGTGTGAATGTATCACAATGTCGGCGAAAATTTTTTGGACACTGTTATATTTACAGGATTTTGTTTCTACAGATTTGTAACGCAAATTCTTGACCTGTGAAATTTTTTATATGAGACTGCCACTGTAGCAGAAACTGCTGTCATAAATATTTCAGTAAGAAAGGTAAGTGACCACCTGCACGTAATGCGTCGTGGGCACCCAGCTGGGCGACAGTCGGCTGAAAAAAAAGCCATTAGTGTGTGCCAGAGGCGCAGGTGGAGAAGAAAAAAAAAGGGAGGCCATTATCCTCGCTATTGACGTTCCTTTGTAGAAAGCATCGCAAAAACGACACGGTCGAACTTGAAAACATATGATTACACTGTGGAGCTCTTAATTTATGATATTTACTAAATTGCCTAATGAAATGACGAGGAACGCTTTTACATCTATTGTCTTTCTAGTTGAGAGAAATGCCATATGGCTTGCTTTATGTATATATTTGCTCATTTCGTTTAATATCTAGTTTCTAGCTGCACTGCAGCATTGGTTAAAATAAAATTTTATAGATGTACTAATATAAATATTTTCTGTCTACAGATCGAGTAAATAATAATTTTTTTCAAAAAATGAGGGAGCGCAAAAAGACATTTACCTTCACAGGAACTGCAATCATAGTTTTCTTTTCAAGTACTTGGTAATTTCTTTTGTAGAATAAATCATGATGCATCACTCTAGTGTTAAGATGTGACATAGGTATTAGACATGGCCATTTTTAGTGTAATATTTTTTTCTGCTTGAGGTCTAGGTTTAAATTTTATTTGCTGCTGCTGTTTGCCAGGCATAATGTTACTGAATTTAACGTTGTATTACTCTGTTAAGCTAGTTTTACTACTGATTTATTTTTCTTGTTTGCTACACAGTGCCTTATATTAGTTATAATATTGCAATTGCTTTGCCTATTTAAATTTTTTGTCATTGATGTTTGTGTTCATTCTTTTGTGCTGCTGCATTGCCTTGTCCCTTAGTTTATGCATCTGAGCTCAGTAGATTTAAGTTAGCTTAAGAGGGGGTAGACTATACAAGAAACTGACTATGGACAATAGGGAAAGAATGCATTGAGAAGTTATATTAAAAAGATTTGGGCCAAAATAATTATTGTACACTGAAAAATAATTATTTTGAAAGAAATATGAATAGAATACAGAAAGCAGGTATAGATAGGACTTTTTGGGAATAATGATGAATGAAGGGAGATCTCCAAGAAATAAAGAAAGTTTTGTTTGCAAAATACTGCAGTAAAACAAACCCTGTCCTTTCCTTTTGTATTATCCCACTATGTGTTTGTGTACCCTTGTGTATTTATGTTCTTCCTGTCTTTATATGTTTATCTGATGAGAGTTACATAGTAGAATTTTTCTGATAATATGTTATTTTCTTTGTAAAGATGTTTAGACATTATTTATTCTGTTTTGTTTTAATGCTCACGTGTGAAGTTGACGTTTCGAAAGTTATTCAGACCTTTTATGTATGTACTTATGTCATAATTCCTGTAACATTGATGTATATGTTTATTTCTGTTCTTTTGTAAAGTTTGTGTTACTACAAATGTTATCTGTATTGTTATGTTTTTAATGATGTATTTTGTACCTTTGTAATTGTATTCTTATGTTATACAATTGTAATTGACACCAGTTCACCAAATTAAGTAACTTGTAAGTTCCATTTCACTGCACACGTTTCTGTTGGTCATAGTATATGGGCAATATGTGAGAAGTAGGGACTGTTAGTGTTTGCACGTGTGTTAATAATTCAGCAAGGGACTGGATAACAGCATTGCTGGTTCTAAGGACAATTACAAAAACTTTGTGAGTGCACAAGTGGTGGTTATGGACCTGCTATATTCTCCGCAAGACTCTTCGATGGTGATTGAGCACCTGCACAGTCGCAACAGATGGCTGCTGGCCGTCTCTACAAGGACTACAGTGGGTCTGCATCTTTGCTGACTCACCAGTACCATTATTTCTACAAGGACTGCAGTGGGTCTGCACCTCTGGTGGCCCACCAATACCGTAATCTCTACCAGGACTGCAGTGGGTCTGCTCTGTGATGACCTACCAAACGATATTCTTCAAAACTTCGATTGACTCCGCTGTGGGTTTGCTCTGTTGTGGCCCATTACCTGTCAGCATGTCAAGAGTCAGCACTGTCTTTCCGTTGGAAGGACAACACTACTTCTTCAAGACTGCAATTTCTTTTACTAATGAGACTTTGTAAAAAAAACTGTAATTACTATTATGATGAATGATCAGGACTATCTTTATGGACTGTGAGAAAATTTTAGCTTTTGACCAACATTGTATCAATAAGTGTGTGCATTTGATTTCTTTGTTATTGTAATTACGATTATGAAAAATTTTTAACAAATATGTATTGCCCAGTGCCCAAAACAATTTGTAAAATTTTTTGTGGGGAGCATGGGGGCTATGTAAGTAGGCTGTTTAGGTTTTTTTATTGGTAACGCCACCTCTGTATGAAAATCACTGGCTGTGCTGTGTGCAGTCTGTGGCTGCTTTGCATTGTTGTAATACTCGCCATTGTAGTGTTAGGCAGCTGGCTGTGAACAGCGCGTAGCGTTGCGCAGTTGGAGGTGAGCCGCCAGCAGTGGTGGATGTGGGGAGAGAGATGGCGGAGTTTTGAAATTTGTCATGAACTGCTATATATATTATGACTATTAAGGTAAATACATTGTTTGTTCTCTATTAATATCTTTCATTTGCTAACTATCCCTATCAGTAGTTAGTGCCTTCCGTAGTTTGAATCTTTTATTTAGCTGGCAGTAGTGGCGCTCGCTGTATTGCAGTAGTTCGAGTAATGAAGATTTTTGTGAGGTAAGTGATTTGTGAAAGGTATAGTTTAATGTTACTCAGGGCCAATCTGTTGCAGGGATCTTTGGTAGTCAGATTGCGTTGCGCTAAAAATATTGTGTGTCAGTTTAAGCACAGTCTTGTTTAATTGTTCAAAGGGGACGTTTCACAGTCTGGAGCTGAGCCACCACTACAGTTGCAGGTTAGAATCTTGCCTCGGGCATGGATTTTTGTGATGTCCTTAGGTTAGTTAGGTTTAATTAGTTCTAAGTTCTAGGCGACTGATGACCTCAGAAGTTAAGTTGCATAGTGCTCAGAGCCATTTGAACCATTTTTTGAAGATGACACCTGACGTAAATCGACAGTTATGAGAACATTTGCCTATCAATATGTAATGCAAAAAGGGATGACAGTCAATCGACAGTAATTAACACACCTTTCCTATACAATGCATGTCTTTGAGTGGAAGGTAGAACAGGGAACGTGAGTCAAGTAGCTTTTAGTTTTGAAAGGCCAGCTCCACAATGGCATAGCGAAGCCGTGCTACGGGAGTTACGCCGGCAACTACTTAAAGGGGTAGCAGAAAGGAGGACAGCGACCCCGGTCCGGGTGATTCAAGCTGGAGGGCCGTCTGTAGCTAGGACATCGGTACAACAGCAGAGAAGATGCTTTAGAAAACTGCGTTTCGAAATTCCAACGGGATACGAACAAAAGCAAATGGCGCATTTTCGTCCATCAAGTGTGAAACAGGGAAATGTCAATGTGCTTTAGGCATCTAGAATGGGCACAAATCGTCTGATTGACGGAAACTTACTAGGAAGGAGAAAACTACTGAAGTTTCGACGTAGTTTGATAAAAGGGACGTTGCGATTGGTTGAGGGTGTTTCTACAAAATGAGAGGAACATTCCTGTTGGTCGAAAAAAGCTGTGACGTGAAAAAGTAATCCAAGTGGTGGGAGGCAGCTCTGTAGCTGTTAGCTGTAACAATGTTTAGCTCCAACTGTGGAGAAACGAATCAGCCAAATTAGTTAATTGTTCTGGCGAGAAGTGAGATGGCACTATAATATGCATGCTGCTCTAACTATGCGTGGGTATATCACCACATAATAGGCCTAGGCCTAGGGCTGAGTACATGTTTTCTCGCATAATGAGAGACATGGGTAAAATTTCTGCTGGAAAGTTCAGCAAAGGCCAGATTAGTTTTGCAGGAATTTCAGTGGGTGAGAGTGGCCTTGCAGACAGCAGCACGTCGCAGCTTAACGTAAATACCGCATGCAGAGGCGTAAACATTGTTGGTTCACCAGCTTCCATCCACTGTAAACTTGAGCGGCCTTGGGTTATCTTGCGTTCAAATTTGTCACTTGATTAACCATCCACTGTAGACTTGATTGTCATCGTAAATAGTACCGAACTTTGAACCAGAATCAGACGCTTTTCGTAGTACTGAGCAACATCATAACGTACATGTAGGAGCAATTTTGTAAAGAAATGTCCAATTAAACTTTCATATTATTGTGCTTAGTAGTAATGTAAAGAAACTTCCAATTAAACTTTCATAATATTGTATTTAAGATTAATATTCTTGCAGATAATTAATATGTAAAACTGTTGTGTATAAACTTATTTCACTTTTTGATGTTGGAAAGATGCGTTATCCATTGCGCTGTTTTTATGTTAGCGAGTTGAAAACTGTGTGAAAATTTGTAATTTGGTGAGAAATATTGCGACATTACACTTGGCATTTCACCTCACACAGTTGTTCTCAATTCATGAATTAAAAATAAATAAATAAACCCACAACCTTACATGCTTTCTGTAAAATAACAGGGTAATTTATTTAGAAATTGCTATTCTGTTTGTAGAGACATTAAAATATCAAGTATTCACCAACTGAAACATAAATTTTTTATACCTTGTTATGATATGCTGTCGATTGTGCAGTACATCTACAGTATAAGTGTTGCTCTTTCACTGTTTATCATCTTTAACTATAGAGAACTTTGTATTGATAACTTGGCTGGAAATGTATGTCTTTAATATAAACTACTGAGGTTTAACTGCTTTATTCTATGTGAAAGATTTGTGTGTATGTGCATGTGTGTGTGGGTGAAAGATGATAGGGTGGGAGGTGAGTGGGTGAGAGATGAGTCGGTGAGAGGTGAGTGGGTGAAAGGTGAGTAGATGAGAGAATGAGTGAGTGGGTGAGAGAATGAGTGAGTGGGTCAGAGAATGAGTGGGTGGGTGAGAGAATGAGTGGGTGGGTGAGAGAATGAGTGGGCGAGAAAGTGAGTGAGTCAGAGAGTGAGTTGGTGTGAGAGTGAGTGGGTGAGAGAGTGAGTGGGTGAGAGAGTGAGTGGGTGAGAGAGTGAGTGGGTGAGGGAAAGAGTGGATGGGAGAAGGAGTGGGTGAGGGAAAGAGTGGGTGAGTCAGAGAGTGAGTAAGGGTGTATGAGAGTGAATGTGTGGACAGAGAGAAATTGAGATAAAGAGGGATTGAGACAGACAGATAGACAGACAAACACAGAGAGAGAGAGCGAGAGAGAGAGAGAGAGAGATGGAGAAATAAATGGATTTTTAAAAAAAATAGAAAAGTATTCTTGCCCAAGGCAGAACCAGTCCAGGAAGAAATTTATATTTAAGTGGTGGAAAGTCTTCTGTGGTTGTAGCCTTGTACAGAAGTGAAATGTGGACAATAAGAAGTTCAGACAAGGACAGAATAGAAGAGAAGAGTGTAACTGAGGGAAAATGGAATTTTATGACACAACTTGACTAAAGTTGGAATTGGTTGACAAGAGCCAACTGAGTAACCAGGGAATCGTCAATTTGGTAATGGAAGGAAGTGTATGGCTGTAAACATTGTAGATGGAGACCGAGATAAAAATACAGTAAGGAAGTTCAAAGGGATAAAGGTTGCAGTAGGTACTCAGAGATGAAGAGGCCTGCAAAGGACAGACTAGTGGGGCGAGCAGCATCATGTCAGTCTTTGGACTGTAGACCACAACAACAAAGAACAGTATTGACAGTTCATTATAGCAACTAACACTTGGGTTGCCGATGTGAATGGTAATGGAATAAATGTTTCAGTCAAGTCTTCAATAAATTTGTGTAAGATGGCAAAATAGTTACTCCAGAAAGGCTGCGGTTACGTGAAAATTCATACAGCAGAACGAAGACTCCTGAGCCGAATACTGGAATCGACCGGCAGAAGATATATCACAAACTCCAATCTCTGTGCCACACATAATGTTATATGTAAATTGAGGAGTCTAAGGATAAAGGGCGCAGATCTCTGGGACCAATAGACAGAATAAAAATGGAACTTGATCCGACAGTAATTGATGGCTCTTTATTTCGTCAGCATTCACAATAGTTCTTTCTTCTGCATAGTGTTCGTTGTTTTAACGAACAAGAAAGAGGAGTATTTATACATGCCTACAATTCACAGTTGGAAAGAGACACTTATACTGACTGAAATGGACATTGTTACACCAAAAGCACATTGACTGAACACTGCGCAACTGATACTCCAGTACTTCCATCCTTGGAAGGTGTGTTGATCAGAATGCCATCCTAATGCAAGTTTATTTTCGGTAGAGGACAAAAGTCGTTCCCTCAGATGAAGAATGGTGTGAGTACATTATGGCTCTTGGGTCTTTTAAAGTGGAGACCGCAACACAGCAAATCCAAAGGACGATGACGTACAGATAATCGCGATTTTTCAGACTTGCTCAAAGGTCGACTCACTGGAATGAGCACATGGAAGCATGATGCCCTCACAGCGTGCAATACAGCTATTATAGTGAAATGACTGCAAAACGAGTGGTGACGAGATGGAGTACCGAACAGCTTATTCCAGCAAGACAACGCAATTCATACCAAAAACTCCTTGAGGAGTGTGTGGATCCTTACTGGCCAGCCCCGTCCCCTGACTTGCCACCCACAGAGCGTATGTGGGCTCTAACAGAAATATGTACAGTTTCATAGCAGCTTCCAGACAGTGTTCTGCTTCAAATGAAGCAGCATGTGTTTCAGATTTGGCTTCAAATTCCTCAAGATGATATTCGAAGAATGTCTGCCTTCCAGACTATAAGAGTATATTCTTGTCCGTGGCGTTCACAACTCGTACAGATGTTAACGACAAACATCAGTTCGGATTGGTATCTTCATCATCATCCTGAACAGTTTACAGTCGCAGGTTGGATCCGTTTGTAACATAAGCCTCGCCACATAGTCCTGTTTTCCCACCATCTTTCTGTGTTCACTCTAGTCGAGTCATCTATTTTTTTAACAGAGTCCTCCACCCCATTCAGCCGCCTATCCCTTGATGTTGCTCTTGCTCGTTTCCTTCGCCTCTCTGTTTCGTGTATCTACTTTGGAATCGTCTTATTTTTTCATTCTATTTAAGTGTCCATACCATCTTAGCCTTGATGATTCTATCTTGCTCTGCAAGAGTTCCTCTTTCACGGTTTCGCTCACCCTTTCGTTCTTCCTCCTACCTCTCCTTGCCACTCCTATCCTACTTCCGAGGAACTTTATGTCATATACCTGTAATCTGCTTTCATCTCTTTTCTTCGTTACCCATGTTTCAGATGCGTTGGTCAATACTGGAATGTAATGACTTCTATATACCAATTCTTTCCTTCTTTGTGAAACATCTTTGTTCCAGACCAGGTTCCTAACACTTCACAGGAATACTTTGCCTATCTGCCATGTTCATTATTTCTTTCTCATTTCTTCCATTTTCCTCTGTCACTCTTTTCCAGTCCTTATCACTTTCAATCTTCTTCAATTATTCCCCTTCAATCCTTATTCCGCTAGTTGGTCTATCTTTTTCTTGTTGTAACTAGGATATCGCATATGTTTGCATTAAATTTCATTCTGTATTGTCTGACAGTTTCTTCCCAAGCATCTAGCTGTTCCCGAATCTCGTCGTCCCTGTTTCCCCAGATCATCGTCATCAGCGAATACTGTTCCTTTCGTCTTGGCTATTTTTCTGCCACTTTAGTCATTTTCTCATCATAGACCACAATGAGGAGGAGAGATGAGAATGCACTGCCCTGTTTCATACCAACTATTTGCTGGAACCAATCTGTCCTTTCATTTTCTACTTTCACACAACCCAGACTTCCACAGTTCACCTCCACCACTCTTCTTGTTGTCACTTTCTCCACTCCTTTCTTTTCTACTGTTTCGCAGATCTTACCTCTACAGATATTATCAAATGCCTTTTCTGTACTGGGAAAGACCATCACAAGGTCTTCTCTGCATTCATAATGGTGCTCCTAGAGCTGCCTCACTGCAAATATGAGGTTCACAGTTGACCTCCCAGGTCTGAAGCCATACCTTGGTTTAGTGTAGCATCAGTGTGATTTCCCTGTCGTTTTTACAATTCTTCTACTCCCTTCCTTGAACATAGGGATAATCAGTGCCCTCTTCCAATATTTTGCAGTCTTCTTCTGATTCTACACCACTCTGATCACAATACAGCCACGGTTTCCTGATGTCCCCTGCTGCCTTCATCATTTTGTCACTTACTTCGTTCATACCTTGTGCCTTCCCCTTTCATCTTGTCCAAAGCTATTTCCATTTCCTTCCATATCAGGTCCTCGTCCTCCCCCCTCCACCCCCCCCCCCAAAGTTTGCTTCTACTCCTCGTTTATTCAGAATGGTATCATATTTTAAAAATTTGATACCCATTATGTGATGAACATCTCCAGAGAGCTTTATTGATATCGGACTGGTGCTTCATGATGAAACACTTTCCATTCTTGCCAGTGTATTTCCACTGCAGTGACGTTAGTTTTATATTCTGATGGACTGATCCTTTTTAGTTAGTTACTTTTTCTGACAGTATGCTACGCTGAACAATGTCCAGCTGGCCAGGCCAAACGGCGTCTCCCATCTCTCTGTGGGCACGGCGACCACGCGGCTAGTCAGCCGACCGAATGTCCAATATAACCGAGGGCACAGTGCCCTATTCTGCAGCGTTTGGTAGCTCTGGCGATCGATTCGGTAAGAGAGGGCACCGAGCGGTGGAGTTACTGCAACTGACGCAGTGCAATTCCGTAAGCCGCTTGGTAGCAATTCGGTATGGCTCATGACATACCAAGGGGGAATCGTGGCTTGTTGCAGTTTCCCTTCAGGCAGGCCATCAGACATGTGATCACAGCTGCGGGCATGCTGACCCGACGACTGTACACCCAGTTCTGCGAACTGCAGTGTGCACAATATCCCACACCCGTAGTGGCCAGCCAACACAACTACCACACACGCTGTTCCCAATATTGTTTTAGAAAAGAGTGTTTTAAGTGTGTAGTGCCGGTCATGCCGGTCATATAAGATATCATTGTAAATACAGAAAACGCCATTTTGCCAGTGGACTACGGAACCGAACGATGTGGACGTTACAGAATAGACTCATAGGCACCGCCTCGTTGTTGCCTCCCATTGCGAGCAGTTCGATAGGCGCGGCCACAGGACGCAACCCAGGAGCAGTTCAGCTCTAGACCAGCTCCATTACGCCAACAAGCAGCATATCCTACACGTTTAGAAATCATTTGTCTTGTGTATAGCGTTTCTTAAAGTGTAAAATGTACCATTATATTAAAAGGCCATGACTAGAGGCCAGATTTTTATGTAATTACATGTTCTTTTCCTTTATTTTTCCGCAAATGAAAAGGGTAAGTGCTAACGAATTATTTTGGAAAAAACGATGTACCTTTTGCGAAGGGTGATTGACTTATTGTAAAGTATTGTTTATCTTTTTATTTTTTACGCGCTCAGACTTTTTGATACAATCATAACCGCTTTCAGCCTTCAATGGCCAATCGACACGCAAGTCGCCGAAGTGGCGTGAACTCGAAAGATTTGCACCAGGGGAACTGTCTACCCGACGGGAGGCACTAGCCACAGGGATTTCCATTTTAGACACCACAATGGAGAACAGAAAAGCTTAAATTAAGACCTGAAACAAGCACGCATCCCAAGAACAACAACAATCTGAAACATGTACAGTTATTTTCACTAGGTTACTTGTGAGCTTAGTTAAGAACTAGTAAGATACGTATGGTGTACACTTATTGGTGGCATTTGATGAACAAGTGTTTTTGCGTCATCAACAAAACAACTAGGCACTCGCGTTCTCTACAAGACAATCTTGAATCGTAAAAAGCGTGTAATCTCATTATTACAATAATATCAATTATTCATAAAATATGAAAGTAAATATGTGTCGTTAAAACACTAAAACATGTTTAGAACAAAGTGAGCGCTTAACAATAAGAGAGAGTACCAATCCTTACGCTATGTTTTTCGCTGCCTGGTGGCACTGCACTTCAGGCTGCTAGCTGTTTGCGTTAGGGGAGGCGATACGGAATGGACGACCAGGACAGTTCCCTCATGCAGCTCGCCGACTGCGAGGTGCTTATGTTAGCTGAGTAGATGGTTCAAATGGCTCTGAGCACTATGGGACTTAACATCTGAGGTCATCAGTCGCCTAGAACGTAGAGCTACTTAAATCTAACTAACCTAAGGACATCACACACATCCATGCCCGAGGCAAGATTCGAACCTGCGACTGTAGCGGTCGCGCGGTTGCAGACTGAAAAGCTTAGAACCGCTCGGCCACTAGCTGGGTAGAAATTAGGATTCCAGACGCGGGTTGGACAATTCAGTGCGGCACTCTTTCACATGCAGGCCAGTGATAAACTGGAGCATGTATGCAGGATGCAGCGACTACCTCAGCTAAGTAAATCTTCGTAAATATTAATTTATGCATTAATTGAAATTTTACTTTGTTCGTCGACTAGTGTATCCGGTTCTTTATGTTTCGCGATGTAAATCTCCAGTTCTTCTAAAGTGTCTCATCGTTTACTTTCTTCAGCATTATGTAAAATTTTTAGTTGTTAGTCAGTGCTGCCAGTATCATGTCCCTCCGTCTGTATACGTAAACCTAGTGCTGTTTTATTGCCGGCGCAGGTGTGCTCTTTGAAACTTGAGTCAAGTGACCTACCTGTCTGGTCTATATAACTTTGATCACTGTTGTCATAGTTTGTAGACCCTAGATTTCTCATTTTTATCCCTTCTATTTGACAATTTTCGCACAGTCGAGTTTTTATATTCTCTGTTGTCCTGAACGCAGTTGTAATTTGATTTCTCTGGCATATGTTCTTAGTTCTGTCTGATGTTTTGCCTATGTATTTCTTAGTGGCGTACTTGACCTGACCCCATCGCCTGCCGTCTGTACATTCCATTCATTTGTCTTCTTTATATTCTGCTTAATTTTGTTGTACATGGTGTTCACTACATCTGGGTCATATTCGTTTGCCGGGGCGACCCGTGTTAATATGTTTAATTTTTTCTTCACTTACGAATTATGTTGCTAGTGTTAATACATTTCATTTTATCGCAATATACTACACTTTACAGTAATTAAATGTTTCCCATATTTTAACTTAAACTTCTATAAAATCACGTATTACCGATCTTCATATTTTCTCCGCGCCGTCACTAGGCCGCTCCCATAGAAATATATGAAATCCTACCTACGATCAAGAAGTAAATTATCTCAATAGCTTACGTTCTAATACAACAACATGTGGTTAATTCCACTCTGTGTTGGGCTATGAACGACGTGCAACTGCTTCTCTGTCTAAGATTCGGAATTTCAGTTCTCGGAAACAATGCAGATACAGCAGCAGTAATGTGTGTAACATTGTAATAGACATTACTATGTGTAGAAAAGGAACTCCTGTGTTGTCAACGGCGACTTTCACCGACTGAAGGCTAAGAAAAATTTGCCGGAGAGTACTTGTCAAGAGATCACAGCTGTTGGTGATCATGATGCCTCCTCTTGCATCAGAATCATTAATCACAATAAGAACTTTGTTTACGAGGGACGACGCTTTCACTACTGACGAAGGGATCATATACAGGGTGGTTCATTGATCGTGACCGGGCTAAATATTCACGAAATAAGCGTCAAACGAAAAACGTACAAAGAACGAAACTTGTTTAGCTTGAAGGGGGAAACCAGATGGAGCTATGGTTGGCCCGCTAGATGGCGCTGCCATAGGTCAAACGGATATCATCTGCGTTTTTTAAATAGGAACCCCCATTTTCTTATTACATATTCGTGTAGTACGTAAAGAAATATTAATGTTGTAGTTCGACCTCCTTTTTCGCTTTGTGATAGATGGCGCTGTAATATTCACAAACATATGGCTCACAATTTTAGACGAACAGTTGGTAACAGGTAGGTTTGTTAAATTAAAACACAGAACGTAGGTACGTTTGAACATTTTATTTCGGTTGTTCCAATGTGATACATGTACCTTTGTGAGCTTATCATTTGTGAAAACGCATCCTGTTACAGCCTAATTACCTGTAAATACCACTTTAATGCAATAAATGCTGAAATTTATGCCCGTCGACCTCAATGCATTTGGCAATACGTGTAACGACTTTTCTCTCACCAGCGAGTAGTTCGCCTTCCGTAATGTTCGCACGTGCATTGACAATGCGCTGACGCATGTTGTCAGCCGTTGTCGGTGGATCACGATAGCAAATATCCTTCAACTTTCCCCACAGAAAGAAATCCGGGGACGTCAGATCCGGTGAATGTGCGAGCCATTCCACCTGTCATGAAATACGCTATTCAGTACAGCTTCAACCGCACGCGATCTATGTGCCGGACATCCATCATGTTGGAAGTACATCGCCATTCTGTCATGCAGTGAAACATCTTGTAGTAACATCGGTAGAATATTACGTAGGAAATCAGCATACATTGCATCATTGAGATTGCCATCGATAAAATGGGGGCCAATTATCCTTCCTCCCATAATGCCGCATCATACATTAACCCGCCAAGGTTTAACTGGCTTCTGACACTGCATACCGATTTTGAGCTAAAATTTACTATTTGTGGAAGATTTTAACATAAAGAGATTTTCAGTATAACTATCACTGGTAAACAGGCACCATAGATGCTCAGCTTCATAACTGTATATTACGAAGCTAACTTATTAAATCACGAAGATGTGAGTGATTTGCAGTGGTGAGTCGCGCTATAGCCTCTGAGAAACCAATGGAAAGCTTGGTTTTATTGAATGCCTGGAGAATGTTACGCGCCATCGTGTGTAGCGCCGACAGTGAAGTAGGGGGAAGCAGCGTTGCGGTATGAAGTTGTTCATCGTAGTTGCGGTGTGTTCCCTGCATTGCGCTTAAAAAGATGCTAACTGCGGGAGGATATGAACACATTTTGCAGCGTTGTGGACAGCTTGTGACACAGGAACAATTTGGAGACGATGGCTGTTTGCACCCTGTGAGGCAACGGTTAGTGGACAATAACATTCCTGAAATGGAATGACCTGCCCGGAGTCCCGACTTGAACACATTAGAGCACCCTTGGGATGAGTTAGAAGGTCGACTTCGCTCGAGACCCTGTAGCGTCTAACAATGCTGTCTTCTCGGGTTTCGGCTTTTGATGAAGTATGGACTGCCATTCCACATCAGGAACTGAGCTGCATAATTGAAAGTGTCGACAGCAGACTGCAAGCCGCCATTAGAGGAAGGGTGGACACACCCCATATTAATGTTTACCGGTAGGTGTCCGAATACTTTTCATCAGATAGTCTAATTGTATTGTATTATACGTATTTATTCTTGGCTTTAGAGGTTGCTGGGATCCACAGAGCTTATATAAAGCAGAAACACTTAATTGTTTTCAAAACTCCGAAAGTGGTTGTGGAAACCCCGTGACTTCATAATATATATGTGTGAATGCAAAATTGGTTAGAGGTTTCAAAGTTGAAGAAAAAGGAGCACAACTGCGCAAAAAATCACCATGACTGTACGTGGACTAGAGTCGCGAATAAAACTGAGAAATGAATTTGGCGAAAATGCAATAAAATCTTCGAAAGAGGGGACCGGAACTCTTCTCAAAATTCTACACCTAAACGTTAATGGAAAGCACCTGCATACTAATGGAACACAATCGACCATTACTGCTAGTGTGCTTCTAAAAGGAACTCGTTCTGATGCAGAGTAAGAATGAATAAATTCGATGACGGAAGTTATTTCGATGACGGAACTCAAATGCAAACGTATGAGAGTATGGAGACAACTTTGAAAAGAACTCGTTCTGAAGCAAAGTAAGAATAAACAAATTCGATGACGGAAGTAATTTCGATGACGGAGCTCAAATGCAAACGTATGAGAGTATGGAGACAACTTTGAAAAGAACTCGTTCTGAAGCAAAGTAAAAATAAATAAATTCGATGATGGAAGAAATTTCGATGAGAGTATGGAGACAACTTTTAACTGTATACCAAAGGAAGGTTCTCTGGTAATTCATTCGAACATGACTGGATCAGTATTCACGGATTCTCATAAGGGACAGTCAAATGAGAACGAGATACATGACGAAAAGTGAGCTATTTATTAATTCAGAAATGATCGCCATAACTGTTATTACATTTATCCCACTGTGGGATAAAACGTTAGTGCCGTCATGGAAAAATATTACTGTACCCAGACGTGCCCCTCTTCCCTGAAACAAAGCTATGGCCACGAATACTTATATCTCCAAATGTATGGTACTCGGGTGGGGAGAGATGGGAACTGTAAGGAAGATGCGTAAGGGCTTCCCAATGAAACTTCTGCATGTGAACGGTCCCACATGCTGCCACGGTTGTTTCAAGTAGACTGTGAAAGGTTCATTGTGCAACCCTTACACATCTTCCATATAGTCCCGATTTCCCCCATCCGAGTTCCATATTTTTGGAGCTGTGTTTTGAACGAAGAGGTGCCTGCCTGTATGAAATCAGTGTTACCTAGACAACTGTAAACATTTTTCCAGAAAAGGCATTGAAGATCTTGTTGTAAAGCCCCCTTCACAGAACCGGATTTTGCGAAAATATGTTTGATCGTGTTCGCATGTGCCTAAGAGAAAGTAAAATTTGTCAAGGCTGACGCTTCCGAAAGAAAATGTCACACTGATTAGTGAGGGGGGGGGGGTTTGCAACAAGTTATTCCTCACGACAAATTACTCCGCGTGCTCTATTTTCAGTTAAATTTACTTCAATTATAAAAAATTGTGCAATCATTCACGTATCGTCCCAACGAAAAGGGACACCACGGGACTCGACCTACAAAACAATAAACTTTACTAATACTTTTGGAATAAATGAAAAAAAAAGTCGCCAGCTCATTTGGGCACTGTGTGTTCACCAATTCATTAAAATTGCAAACAGCAGTTAGTAAGGAATAATTTGAATACGTGCGGCAACAGAAGGCCACACATACGTTTGCGGCAACAAAACACGTCACGAAGTAACAATGAGAAAGAACTTCTGAGAAATTAAATTCGTTACTAAACACAGTGAAATGAATTTGGGATAAATTAATCTCACACTGACTAACTGGACGCTGCCTCCTGTTATGCTAAATCGTGGCGTAACCATACAGTAGTATTTACTCACGTTTGTTAACTTGTGAACTGGCAATGAAACACGAAAGAAAACTTAAGTTGCCTTTAGAATTATTTAAATAAAAGAACTACCACTGAACATCAACACAATTGCAGCGCCGAAATACGAACCAGGCCAATACGCTAAACAGCATAACAAGTTTACGTAAAATTATCAAGTATGAATAATTGTTTTAAAAAAATGGCTCTGAGCACTATGGGACTCAACTTCTGAGGTCATTAGTCCCCTAGAACTTAGAACTAGTTAAACCGAACTAACCTAAGGACATCACAAACATCCATGCCCGAGGCAGGATTCGAACCTGCGACCGTAGCGGTCTTGCGGTTCCAGACTGCAGCGCCTTTAACCGCACGGCCACTTCGGCCGGCAATAATTGTTTTACTTTAAATAAAATATTTAATTACAAGTGCCATGTGATAATTACTGTAAGGTAATTGAATGTACTCTTGATGTTCAAGAATGACTTTGCCTCTAAACAATATTTCTCTCAACAGTGAAGTTACTGAGGCTCATTAAAAACGCTTTTATTTCTGTTTTCATAATTATTAAAAATGTAGAAACGAACTGGCACAGGAATTAACTTTGATACATTTCTTTCTTTTCAAATAAACGACACTCGGGCTGTTTCAATAACAGGAATGGACGTGGGACCAATTTGGTAATAATGACTTGGGTTAATTATTAGGTTAAAGTTTCTAAGTTTTTGCCCTAACTATTATTAAAACTAAAAAAAAGTTCACCAATATCACTGGGTAAGCCCGTTACAGTTCTAAAACGTGTACTAAGTTGGACAGTCTTACAATCGTTCCTTGTTGAAGAGATAACGCGTAGACGTCGTCGACAGGGCTGCAGTAGGTACAGACAAAATTTGCGAGCACCGATTTTCATCTGCACACACTCGTCCGCTGCTGTTGTGGCGCTAATTGAAAGTTCTTCTCACACTGACTTATCACGCGACTCGCGTGTCCGATCACATCAGAGTCCGCATCTGCAGCGCGCGTGTTCTGACGTCACATCACTAGCGCCCAGAGACGCCGCCACACAGCACGTTCTCACTGTTTGATGCATGTCCCTAATATTTCCCTAACCCGAAATGACCCACTGTAAATTACATTTATTTAAATTATTATTTACGCAGATCAATAAACGTTTTTTACACATACAAGCTTCTTTTAAGGTTTACAAGAAAATCGAAATTCAATATTTACAGTACATGAAGGAAAATTTTCTTAATACATACGTTTGTGTTAAAGTGTTACATTGCCTCATAGTGGTATTAGTGTATAAATAGTTACGTCTATTGCTATTGACATAATAAACGGTTTAATTAATTTTTTACCATCATTCTCGTTCTCATCGACTATCCCTTATAGATACGAATAACCAGAGTATCTTAAGGGGTTTGCTTCAGTCCTTTCGGAACTGTTCATCTCCTGAAACAACCTATCATAGTAGACAATTTAATGCATTTTTGTTGTTACTATTCATCTCCTGAAACAACGTATCATAGCTTAGTAGACAATTTAATGCATTTTTCTCGTATCTACGCTACATCTAATAGTACACCTTCGATTAAGTCACAACTCTAGAAAAGGACAACACGAATCATAGTTGACATGTGAGTCATGACAAATTAGGTGATAAAAATACAGTAAACGACTTTACTCTTCTTCTTGTGCGATAATTGCAGAGCATTATTCCATCAAAATTCCTTCGCTTTAAAGCCAATTCATTTGCAACATTAAGTTCAACTCTCCGAAAATATTAACAATAAAACTAGTCACTGCACTTAAAATACGTTGTCAGTCAATACACTGCTGGTTTTGGTTCCCTTGCGAACAGGCATGTACCTTTATTTTGGCCTGTCCGCAGTGTAGAGAGCGCCAGCAACAGTAATACAAGTATGTATGCCGACGGCACAAGGAGAAGATGAAGTGGTAGAGAAAGTATATGAGGGTATAGAACGAGTAATTAAGTACGCAGAAAGAGATAATAATCTAATGATCATGGTGGATTGGAACGTGGTGGTAGGGGAATGAATAGAAAGTAGAGTCATTGGAGAACACGGGCTTAGTGGTAGAAATGAGAGAGGACAAAGACTAATTGTGTTCTGCGATAAATTTCAGACAGTAATACCGAATCTCTGTTCAAGAATCACAAGAGGATGAGGTACACCCGGAAAAGGCCCGGAGGTACGAGAAGATTACGGTTTGAATACATGACGGTTAGCCGGCCGAAGTGGCCGTGCGGTTAAAGGCGCTGCAGTCTGGAACCGCAAGACCGCTACGGTCGCAGGTTCGAATCCTGCCTCGGTCATGGATGTTTGTGATGTCCTTAGGTTAGTTAGGTTTAACTAGTTCTAAGTTCTAGGGGACTAATGACCTCAGCAGTTGAGTCCCATAGTGCTCAGAGCCATTTGAACCATTTGAACATGACGGTTAAGCAGAGATTCAGAAATCAGATTTTAGATTGCGAGGAATACCCAGGAGTACATACAGACTCAGACCACAATTTACTACAAAAAATGGCACTGAGCACTATGGGACTTAACTTCTGAGGTCATCAGTCCCCTAGAACTTAGAACTACTTAAAACTAACTAACCTAAGGACATCACACAGGGCCGGCCAGTGTGGCCGTGCGGTTCTAGGCGCTTCAGTTTGGAACCGCGTGACCGCTACGATCGCAGGTTCCAATCCTGCCTCGGGCATGGATGTGTGTGATGTCCTTAGGTTAGTTAGGTTTAAGTAGTTCTAAGTTCTAGGGGACTGATGACCACAGATGTTAAGTCCCATAGTGCTCAGAGCCATTTTTGACATCACACACAACCATGCCCGAGGCAGGATTCGAACCTGCGACCGTAGCAGTCAAGCGGTTCCAGACTGTAGCGCCTAGAACCGCTCAATTTATTACAAAGGGGGAGAACTTGTCCGTTAACGTGGCTGACGAAAAATGTGAGTCGACATCGAAGACATAAGAGATCCGGTATCAGTGTCAGAATTTAACAGAGCTTTGAAAGATTTGCGATCAAATAAGACAGAACGTACAGGTAACATTCCTTCGGAATTTCCGAAACCGTTGGAGGAAGTGGCAACAAAGCGACTATTCAAGTTGGGGGGTAGAATTTATAAGCCTGGAGACATATCATCAGACTTTTGTAAAAATATCCCCCACCAATCACGAAGATAGCAATGACAGATAAGTGTGAGAACTATTGCACAATCAGCTTAACATATCATGCATCCAAGCTGCTGACAAGAACAGTGAACAGAAAAATTCGAATGAAAATGGAAGATCTGTTAGATGACGATTAGTTTGGCTTTCAGAAAGGCAAGAGCGTCAGTGCAGCAGCGCTGACGTTGCGACTGATGACACCTGCATGTGGTAGTCCTGTTTCGTAATTTTTGGATAACTGATTCCTGCGTATCCTGGTGCGCTGAACTTTGTTCCATCACCTCACAATTTTTTACAGATCGCTATTTACTAAATGTAGCACATGTCGAAAAATATTCTTTATGTAAGTCTTAATAACAGAATGAAATAGGCTTGTTTCCTATTAAACATATTATTTTGAGGCTTATGACAGAGAGTAATACAATAGAATACAGAAAACAAAAATCTCAGGATTTTAGTCGTGTCGACGTCTCTTTGAACTAGCCATGTGTTTTTCGTGCATGTATTCCTCTGGGATCACCTCGGTGCAACATCCAGCACTAATTACCCATCACTGTAGTATTCCATGTCCCTTGGTACCCCTTTTTCATTTCTGTGATGCCCTAATGGAATCTCTCATTCATCTCTCTTCAGCAAATCTCAGATTATTAGGAAAGTAGATCAAAGGTGAACGTGGGAAATGAACTTTCAAACTCGTGGAATAGCCTAAATTTTGGTACTTCTGCAGCACTGCCTCAGCGATAGACTTGAAATTCGGATCCTTCTTGTTGCGCAGAAACTTAGTTACTGCGTCTTTAAAGCCGATCCAGTCTTCTTTTTCAGGAACTTACATTTCTTTTCCAAAGTTTCAGTCTTTGCGAAGTTTTCTAATGTTCTTGTAAAGACACACTCTTTTAGTTTTGAGGTTTATAAGGCTCTAAATCTATTACAAATACATTGGAAACATTTTCGATCTTTTGGTAATGCTGTCACAAATTGCTTCAGCAAATCTAACATGTAGATGTAGAACGAGATCTTGCGTAGGCTCGACAAAAGGTTTTGGAGCACACTTTTTTAAACTTTGTTCCAGTGAAGATCGTTGTGGCCAATCTTACTGTTTTCCCAGTATCTGCTGTCGTACTCATATGAAAAACAAAGAAGTTTGTGTATCCACCTTGCTGTGCAAGGATCATCGATATTACTTTGAGGTCAAAATACATACTTCACTTAGGTTCATCTTAGTTACTTTTCTGAAGAACAAATTGTAAACTTGAGAGGCACCCACATGCCTTGCTCATACTGTGGCATCAAGCAGTCAGGCCTGCAAGATGAGTGGTCTGCCAAGCGAGTGGATTCATTCTTATTTATCGAGTAACATGAACTCTAGTACTCACAATTATGTTACAAATTATTCTTCTGTATGAATTTTACGTAACGGAAACGCACATCTGACCTTTAGTAATTTACACTACTCTGACTGGCAATACTACATTTTCTTTCTTTTTTATTTAACGTCTTTTGTCAACACGTGGCCATCGCACTGAATATGAGTGGCGCACACATTATAAATTCTGGATATCATGACAACATACAATTCGAAGGAAAAGGCCACCAATCTTTTTCTTTTCACTATCTTATTTATTCCGATAAATTCTATAACCTAAACACACAAATCCTATAACCTACAACAATAACATATCAGAAATTCCGCCCAGTGGGCATGGCTTTACATTGGTGAATCTGTATCTTATGGTCTCGTAATTATTTAACGCTACAGTGCACTTTCTGGATAGGATGGTGGATCTTTTATTATATCTCACACTTTGACTCTCACAATCATCATCACGAAACATTCCTCCAGATCGAGCGGTACAGAAGGAACAAGCATAACCCACTAATCTTTTGAAACTACCTTGCTACCCTCCCATGCAAACCACACATACCCAAATTACATGACATACACCACACTACAACATGGAATACAATACAATAAATAGTCACAACACTATCACTTTCAGCTTTCCCACTTCAATTAGTATTTATCCCAGTTTCACACGACACTGCCCCACTTCGTAGTTCTTCTTTCCTACTATGAACTCTGGAGATATATGCACGTCTTCCTGTGCAATGCAAGCCAAGTGGCGTTGCTGGATAGACGGCTGACTCACCTTGCTTCTCTCTCAGAGTATTATAGTTTGAATCAAGCGTCACACGGAAACATATCTCGCAAAGTAATATTAAGAACATATTCATCACACACACGAGTCCTCAACTGATACCATGGACGAGTACTTCTCTTTATCCTTTGTCTCATACACAGATTGAGACTCACACAGTACTCACCACGTGGAAGTACTCGCCTCTAATTTCAAGTCGTGCACACGCTATTTCTTATTTCAACTTATAGTACACACAAGGCGCAAGGTGAAGCGCCAATTGCTAGTAAATTCTTATCTTTAAGCCTTAAACCAAGCAGTGCTGAAGCTTCTTCGGTCAGATGTAAGTTTAGAGCATCAGTGTCTAGTGATGGGCAAACGAACATGATTGTCTAAAGACTATGTTGTTTTATGACATATGGATGTTTGTGTTCGCAATATGTAACAGCGTCACGAAGTGTTTAATAGTAATGTCAACGACATATAAATGTGTCAGCTCATTTTAAGTTAACATGGCTTAAAGTTACAAAAATCTGCACTTGATAATGGCCCAAGGCCGAAACTGCAATCGTGAAATAAAAATGTGTTACAGTCACTGGCGTAAATATGATGTCTTTTATAAAGTTCAGCATGACTGTGAATCCCAGGTGTAAAAAGTTAATTAATGACTTTTGAATTAACTTTCAGTTACCAAATGATAACAATCTTCAGTCATAAACATTATCTTCTTGTAGTTTGATTCTAAAGAAGGAAGTGATTATGCGCGCTGCTCGTCCGTGATGTCGTTGCTTTTTAGACTCTAGGAGTTCTTGGTTTTCGTGTTCATCGAGGGAAGTATAGTTATGATTCTAATTATTAATGAAAATCACCCGAGCTATATTATTATACATTCATTTTGTTACGAACAGTTTCGTTCGTAGAACATCTTCTGGTTGCCTAGTTTTGCTAAAGTTATATTTTTATCGTTTAATTTGCTGTCGACAAGTGGATCCACTGTACTATAACATCGCCTCACTGTTCGCGCTTTATCCGCCAGTAAAATTCAAGTCGGGACGTAGCCTTCAGCCATCAATGCCTCGCGCTGTGCGTATTTTGATAGCTACTCCGTTCTCGTGAATATTAAAATTTCATTGCAAGCAAATAGCGAAGGTTACTTCGTGAATTACCCGTCATTCCTCTTCTCTCTCTCTCTCTATCTCTCTCTCTCTATCCGCTTTCTCCCTATCTCATGCTCGATATTGGGCTAGAATTCCTTTGATTTTACCTTCATGGCCATTTCACAAAATTTGTGTAGAAGGAAGTACTACATTACTTCAATCTTTTATGATAACACTGTCTGTGTTTATGCAGCGTTCGTATATTCACAATACAATGCCCTTCAGACAAGTATGCATGTTAGCGGGCGTCGGGAGAACTGACAGTCAGCCATAAATAGCGATGCCGTACCAACAACATAGGTCACAGTCTGATTAAAGTTCAGGCAGCGAATACCCTAACAGCACAACGCAGTAGGTCCAGATTATGATGACGATGTCGGTTGTCGAAGTGTTGGCCATAGATGAAAACGACAATCTCCTGAATACCTGGAAGCACACCATTAATCAGTCACGTCGAGAAAACGTGGGAGATCAGCACCTTTTTTGCGTTATCCTTTGTACCTTTTTTTCTTTCTAAGTGTCAAATAACATAGAAAAAGATTTTTCTCGTCAAATAGATCTCACTTTTAACTAACGAAAAAAATTTAATTGAAAAGCGTTTTCTTAGTTCAGCTACTGTAAAACTTAAATTCCCTTTCACAGCCAGATATTCTGCCTCAGTTACAGGTGAGCACTACCACAGTCTGATTAAAACTACTTGACACTTCACATGTAGCGCCTGGTTTCCTCCAAGAGCGCTCAATGTCATACCCGAACCGTCCGCCGTTGCCATACTGCCAAGACAGTTGATCAATGTACTTCCAGTTCTTTACTCGACATTTTTTCTTGATGCTTTTGGATCCGATTCCTAAGTCTCGCACTTCAAAAACAGCACACACACACAAACACATACAAAAACACACAGGCAACGGTGTTAACGAAATGCACACGTTTCGTACAATGCACTAACCAAACACTACTGGATACTTTCAAGCGAGAATTGATTCAGCATCACATATACAGTTATCATAATCACAGAGACCGTCATACATGAAAAAAAAAACACCTACGTATTAAACTGCAATTCATCCTTCCAACTGTGTTACAACAGTCAGAAATATGACACCGCAAAGGAAGGTTGTGGCGTAATGCAATTGCTAGCGCATAAACCTGACCTGTACAAGATAGTATTTATTTCTAAATCTAATGAAAAGAGTTCATTTATCATTGTTGTTCAGTTAATTCGGTTATTTGTAATTTTTTGCCGCGTCATTTTCATCATCTTACTAACATTTTTTGCTCTTTTTCTTTCTACAATTTTTATTTCGTTTGGAGTCTGCCTGTATCGCCTATAATCTCCAACCAAGTGCCAACAATCACTGCCCATCAGATGGGAACTTGCCAGGACGTGTGGCCAGTGTGAAGATGGTTTCAGGTAAGCAATGATACCGAGAAATTACAGCTGGCTTTTGGCGCTGAAACTGAATTTTTCCTATCTTAAGTGATCTTGTAGAGGTTAACTTTAATCGCCGTTAAGAAAGCGACTGTGATTTTAGTTCCAGCGCGTGTTTTTAACTGCCTTTTCCTCGAACACATTGCACGTCACAAGGTTGTGGTTATTTAGGTCATAAGGCAACAAAATGTGTCATGTGCTGCAGTCCAGTCACTCGTCACTTAAAATCAGCTGTCAACAGAGCATCTAGCATTTTCGACTTATGTCGCAGCAGCGAGTTACATTGCTCCGCGTTATATGTTAACAGCATTTGTGAAGTGACTCTTCGTGTTTCTGTGTCACGTTATAGCATTAACCAGCAGCGATATGGCAACAATGTAGCGGCAAGTGACAGACCTGAAGTATCAAGTTATTTTAAAAGGACTATAGGAAACATACTTGGCTGTCATGCAACCTTCGTAGTGTGTCACGAAAATAAAGCAAAAAGCGATTTAAAGAGTAAGAAGACACAAAAGCACAAAATCAGTTACCATCACTGTAATAGGAGTGAGCTCGAAGAGAAAAGATTAACCTCTGATGTTAGAAGACGACGCCACAGTCCAGTGTTTCTGCGCAAGTCTGGTCTGCACCATTCTCAATATTTTAGAACTCCACAATCGGCACAGTTAGCAACTGATCTTTGACACCACTGACCCACTGGGCGGATTTACACCCGAGCACTTTTTGCGCACCGACAACGAGTAGTCGAGTCAGGTCAGAAAGTCGCGCCTGTAAAAAGGGCTCCAGAGACAAGCAGTGCAGGTTAACATTTATAGTTCAGACGACGTGTGCGACGTAAATCTTGAACTTTCTGCTTGTTAAGATTCCTGCCGTGGAAGACGATGTTATAAACAAGCAGCGAGACGGCCTCAGCGCCTGAAAAGTTGCGCCACAGCTGTCGTGAAGTGGGCGGCGCTGGGACGCGAGCAGACTGCTCCCCCGGCAGGCCTCACCGTTAAGACGGCGCACGGGAACCGGGGCGCCCAGCTGGCCCTTCCTTTGTGGCGGCTGGCCGACAACAATGCGGTAGCAGCTGGCTGGCACGGCACGAGGAAGTGCGCCGGGCGCACGTGACGTCACAGGCTCACCTTGGGCCCGCAAGGCCGGGCGGCACGCGCTGTGCAGACACCGTGGCGCGAGGTCCTCCCACGCGCTGGCAGCAGCAGTACGCGGAACTCACGACCGGCGCCCGGGGCTGCCCCAGCGAGCACCCGGAAGGCGCGGGCGCACCTGGCCAGGTCAACGGCGCAGTACTCAAAGCCTACCCTCCATGACCACATCGTCACAAAAGTGTTACCACTAGAGATGGGCAAACTCGTTCATCCTTGGGAACTAGTTCACTGCTGATCGTTCCTTTTAGGGACCCGTTCATTTTTACTCGTTCACCTTACATTTGTGCTTGGTATATGATTCTTATGAAAAACTGAAAACTAGTAGTGTAGGAGACTGAAGGATTTAGGGCACGAAGAGGGGGCACTTGCGTCCCCCCTGGAGTATAGAGTTTTTATTTATTACAGAACTCTTACACACTTTTAGAAGTAATTTCCGTGATTCTGCAGAACCTCTCGTTCAGTCAACTGTAGCGTTGTGTGGCTGATCGCAGGGAAATAATATAGGATGGCGCACGGAAAATCGGCCCCGAGTACAGACTGCTCGCCAATTACATATGATGTGGTGCCCGTTACGAGCAGATACAACAAACAGACAAACATGTAATAATTAGGAAGTAAAATAAATAACAAGCTAATGCAAGCAACAATTGCGAAACAATCGATGACGATGTGTAGGGGAGCTGAAGAAGACAACATGAAAATCTCACGCGACGCGCATGGGCTTATAGGTCATGTAGTCTTGTAAACCTGTTGGTGGCTGTTTCCCAACTTAATAGACCACAAGTGTCTTGTATAAAATTCTTCGTTTCGACTTCCACTACATAGCTATGCTACGTTGTAAATAATAATCGTTTACACCCTATATATACTTCACGTTGTCTCTGAGTTCGTAGGCGAAGTAGAGACTTTATGGAAGCATAAAATAAAATGTGGTTTTCTCATCATACTTCCGTCACACGCTTAGTAAAAATTAGGTTTTTATGTTGCATTATTAAAGTTAATGCAGGAATAATAATAATAATAATTAAGTTCGCAGTAATAAAGTTTTTGGTTTGGAAGCTCCTTCTGAACAAATGTTTTTGAGATAATAAGTAAACACGATTTTATGGCAATCAATGTCTTTTCAAATGTAGAGGCACTGCTTTTCCTACTGAGCCAAAATGACCCACAACCCACTTTCTTGTTTTTTTTTTTTTTCTCAAAGAAACCTAACTAGCAGGTAATGCAAATTGGAAACAACCAAACTTAAAAATAATTAGAGCCTTCCTAAATGTGATGTTTTGCATTTGAAAGATACAGGAAAATCGTTTTATATGAATTTTCTTACACTAAAAATTAAGCAAATTATTGAAAGATAGTTGCTAAATCAAGTCGCTGAAACCAAAAAATATATGAATAACAAAAAACCTTGCCTTGTTATAAGTATGTATTCTGCTGTTCATCGATATAATGAAGTGAGCTGATATGCCCTTTTGTTACCTGAAAAGACGTACCTATTAGATACAACGTAATTTTTATGTAATTTATGTAACTATAAATTACTTTTTGGTTACCACTCGTGGACGCTGAATAGCCAGAACGAAGTGCAAGAACAGTTTGGAACACATGTAAAATGGGCGAGCGCAGTGAACGAAACGAACAACTGGATACTGAACAACTAGGAGCAGTCGGCAGTGGAACTGAGACAGGTGGTCATGCGAATAACGATGAGTGCGGCCGAAGCAGACCGAGATTGAGACGTGCACGCGACCGAGGCTGGAACAAGAACTGCCGAAGTGACCGCCGCGACCGAAGTGAACTAGTGAACTATGAACCGATCGTGCCCCGTTCTCACAGCTTTACTTCTGCCAGTACCTCGTCTCCTACCTTCAAAACTTTCCAGAAGCTCTCCTACGAACCTTGCAGAACTAGCCCTCCTGAAAGGAAGTTTCTGCCAGGAAGTTTCATATCAGCGCACACACCGCTGCAGAGTGAAAATCTCATTCTGGAAACATCCCCCAGGCTGTGGCTAAGCCATGTCTCCGCAATATCCTTTCTTTCAGGAGGGCTAGCTCTGCAAGGTTCGCGGGAGAGCTTCTGTAAAGTTTGGAAGGTAGGAGACGAGGTACTGGCAGAAGTAAAGCTGTGAGGACGGGGCGTGAGTCGTGCTTGGGTAGCTCAGTCGGTAGAGCACTTGCCCGCGAAAGGCAAAGGTCCCGAGTTCGAGTCTCGGTCTGACACACAGTTTTAATCTGCCAGGAAGTTTCATATCAGCGCACACTCCGCTGCAGAGTGAAAATCTCATTCTGGAAACATCCCCCAGGCTGTGGCTAAGCCATGTCTCCGCAATATCCTTTCTTTCAGGAGGGCTAGCTCTGCAAGGTTCGCGGGAGAGCTTCTGTAAAGTTTGGAAGGTAGGAGACGAGGTACTGGCAGAAGTAAAGCTGTGAGGACGGGGCGTGAGTCGTGCTTGGGTAGCTCAGTCGGTAGAGCACTTGCCCGCGAAAAGCAAAGGTCCCGAGTTCGAGTCTCGGTCTGACACACAGTTTTAATCTGCCAGGAAGTTTCATATCAGCGCACACTCCGCTGCAGAGTGAAAATCTCATTCTGGAAACATCCCCCAGGCTGTGGCTAAGCCATGTCTCCGCAATATCCTTTCTTTCAGGAGGGCTAGTTCTGCAAGGTTCGCGGGAGAGCTTCTGTAAAGTTTGGAAGGTAGGAGACGAGGTACTGGCAGAAGTAAAGCTGTGAGGACGGGGCGTGAGTCGTGCTTGGGTAGCTCAGTCGGTAGAGCACTTGCCCGCGAAAGGCAAAGGTCCCGAGTTCGAGTCTCGGTCTGACACACAGTTTTAATCTGCCAGGAAGTTTCATATCAGCGCACACTCCGCTGCAGAGTGAAAATCTCATTCTGGAAACATCCCCCAGGCTGTGGCTAAGCCATGTCTCCGCAATATCCTTTCTTTCAGGAGGGCTAGTTCTGCAAGGTTCGCGGGAGAGCTTCTGTAAAGTTTGGAAGGTAGGAGACGAGGTACTGGCAGAAGTAAAGCTGTGAGGACGGGGCGTGAGTCGTGCTTGGGTAGCTCAGTCGGTAGAGCACTTGCCCGCGAAAGGCAAAGGTCCCGAGTTCGAGTCTCGGTCTGACACACAGTTTTAATCTGCCAGGAAGTTTCATATCAGCGCACACTCCGCTGCAGAGTGAAAATCTCATTCTGGAAACATCCCCCAGGCTGTGGCTAAGCCATGTCTCCGCAATATCCTTTCTTTCAGGAGGGCTAGTTCTGCAAGGTTCGCGGGAGAGCTTCTGTAAAGTTTGGAAGGTAGGAGACGAGGTACTGGCAGAAGTAAAGCTGTGAGGAAGGGGCGTGAGCCGTGCTTGAGTAGCTCAGTCGGTAGAGCACTTGCCTGCGAAAGGCAAAGGTCCCGAGTTCGAGTCTCGGTCTGGCACACAGTTTTAATCTGCCAGGAAGTTTCATATCAGTGCACACTCCGCTGCAGAGTGAAAATCTCATTTTATGAACCGATCGTTCCTCGTTCCCAGGAACTGTAAGTAGACCGCCGCGACCGAAGTGAACTACACTCCTGGAAATGGAAAAAAGAACACATTGACACCGGTGTGTCAGACCCACCATACTTGCTCCGGACACTGCGAGAGGGCTGTACAAGCAATGATCACACGCACGGCACAGCGGACACAACAGGAACCGTGGTGTTGGCCGTCGAATGGCGCTAGCTGCGCAGCATTTGTGCACCGCCGCCGTCTGTGTCAGCCAGTTTGCCGTGGCATACGGAGCTCCATCGCAGTCTTTAACACTGGTAGCATGCCGCGACAGCGTGGACGTGAACCGTATGTGCAGTTGACGGACTTTGAGCGAGGGCGTATAGTGGGCGTGCGGGAGGCCGGGTGGACGTACCGCCGAATTGCTCAACACGTGGGGCGTGAGGTCTCCACAGTACATCGATGTTGTCGCCAGTGGTCGGCGGAAGGTGCACGTGCCCGTCGACCTGGGACCGGACCGCAGCGACGCACGGATGCACGCCAAGACCGTAGGATCCTACGCAGTGCCGTAGGGGACCGCACCGCCACTTCCCAGCAAATTAGGGACACTGTTGCTCCTGGGGTATCGGCGAGGACCATTCGCAACCGTCTCCATGAAGCTGGGCTACGGTCCCGCACACCGTTAGGCCGTCTTCCGCTCACGCCCCAACATCGTGCAGCCCGCCTCCAGTGGTGTCGCAACAGGCGTGAATGGAGGGACGAATGGAGACGTGTCGTCTTCAGCGATGAGAGTCGCTTCTGCCTTGGTGCCAATGATGGTCGTATGCGTGTTTGGCGCCGTGCAGGTGAGCGCCACAATCAGGACTGCATACGACCGAGGCACACAGGGCCAACACCCGGCATCATGGTGTGGGGAGCGATCTCCTACACTGGCCGTACACCACTGGTGATCGTCGAGGAGACACTGAATAGTGCACGGTACATCCAAACCGTCATCGAACCCATCGTTCTACCATTCCTAGACCGGCAAGGGAACTTGCTGTTCCAACAGGACAATGCACGTCCGCATGTATCCCGTGCCACCCAACGTGCTCTAGAAGGTGTAAGTCAACTACCCTGGCCAGCCAGATCTCCGGATCTGTCCCCCATTGAGCATGTTTGGGACTGGATGAAGCGTCGTCTCACGCGGTCTGCACGTCCAGCACGAACGCTGGTCCAACTGAGGCGCCAGGTGGAAATGGCATGGCAAGCCGTTCCACAGGACTACATCCAGCATCTCTACGATCATCTCCATGGGAGAATAGCAGCCTGCATTGCTGCGAAAGGTGGATATACACTGTACTAGTGCCGACATTGTGCATGCTCTGTTGCCTGTGTCTATGTGCCTGTGGTTCTGTCAGTGTGATCATGTGATGTATCTGACCCCAGGAATGTGTCAATAAAGTTTACCCTTCCTGGGACAATGAATTCACGGTGTTCTTATTTCAATTTCCAGGAGTGTATGAACCGATCGTTCCTTGGAATTCGTTCCTCAGTCCTTTCGTTCATCTTGGTGAACCGTTGCTTTGCACCCGTTCGTTCGCGAACTACCCATCTCTAGTTACCACTTTTACCCAAGGAGCTCACGGGACCACAGGACACGGCCCAGCAAGGGCGCATGCTTACCTGGCGTTCTACTGGCACAGCGCAGTTCGTCTTCACAGACTTCTGTTAGGTTCACGATCACTGCTTATCGTCATTAACTATTTCTTGTCCTTTCTTCCTCAGTTACGTGTACTATTTGTTGGTAATAATTGCTACTGTCTAATCTCAAATGCATACCACAATTTTCTTCTTGCGATAAACCTTTCGCCTTTATTATTTGCAAAGCATCTTAAGTACCCTGGTATATGCACGTATTTGTGTGCCCCAGGAAAATGTAATAGAAATTAGAAATGCCTGTGTTCTCCAAATACATCAACCATCTGGCGGATAGGGTGAGCAGCAACGTACGACATTTATTAATTTATTTTGCGTATGGCTAATACAGACATATCATGAAATTAAATTACATGTACATATGTACATATTGACATACAAGAAACTTAAGTTTGTCTTTATAACTGAATATCCAGTCCTTCAATCCAGCACACCGCATCTGGAGTTGGTAGCAGGACGTCCTCTTTGGCGCCGTGAAAGGCTCGAATCCTGCATTCACTGACAATGTGGTGAACAGTCTGGTATGGAGCCCCGCAGTCACAGGCTGGATCAGGCAGGCCGGCCGAAGTGGCCGTGCGGTTAAAGGCGCTGCAGTCTGGAACCACAGGACCGCTACGGTCGCAGGTTCGAATCCTGCCTCGGGCATGGATGTTTGTGATGACCTTAGGTTGGTTAGGTTTAACTAGTTCTAAGTTCTAGGCTCAGAGCCATTTCAACCATTTTTGATCAGGCAGCTTCTTCCACTTAAACAGAGCATCCCTGAATCGGCCATGGCCAGTACGGATTCTGTTGAGAGTAGTCCAGGTCTTGCGTGGTAGGTCGAATCCACTTGGAAGTTTAGCACCTGAGAAGATGTTATGCAGGTGCACATTTGTCACTGCTTCCCACCGACCTTTCCATTCTTCTAGAGGCTTGAAATCCTTAGCAACCATGTCAGCAGCATAGCACAGAGTTGGATGGCGTGATTTCAGTCTCTTACGATTTAAAAGTGGCAGGTCGCTATGCACGGTAGGCTAGGATTCCTGGAGATCTTGTGGAATTCTCTCATAAGGGCAGCACCTCTGCGTAGATCAGGAGGCATTATACCGGTTAACAGTGGAAGGCAATAAACTGGAGTAGATCTGCTTGCACCAGATATTATGCGTATTGTCGTATTCAGCTGGGTATCAACAAGCCTTGTATGATGACAGTTTTGTGAAGCTGCTGCAGTATGCGTGTCAACTAAGTGTTTAAGCGACAGGAGGAGGAGACAGTAGGATGTGAACAGAATTTCTACTTGGTGTGATGAATGGTAGTTTAGTCTAAATGTGGAAAAATGTAAATGAATCCAGATTAGTAGAAAAAATAACCCTATAATGTTCGAATACATATTAGAGGTGTGCTGTTTAATTAAGTAACGTCTTCTTCTTCTTCTTTCGAATGGGTCATCTAAGGACCACGATATTCAACTTTTCAGCCTGGAGAGGGACGTAAGGTTTGTCCAGTAATCCCGCATTCTCTGGCTATGTTTCTCCCTTTCCTCCTTTGTCCAAAGGGTGCTGGTCTTTTTACGGGGTGATCTGTCCTGAAACCTCTTTTCGTTTAGTATGCTTCTGAGAAGTGCTCGGTTTCTAATGTCACTTTCAGTTATGTTCAGTTTCTTGATGTCTTTATTGACTTCTATTAGCCATGGTGTCACGGTCTTCCTATTCTTCCAGTAGTTGAGAAGTCGGTTGGTTAGTCTTGTTTGGTAACTAACGTCTGTTAAACGTTTATCTATAATGTTGCTAAATGACATGAACTGGAACGAGAATGTAAGGTCGGTTGTACGAAAGCTTTATTGGAAAAGTTGTAGGTAAGTGTAGTTTATCCATAAAGGAGAACACGTGCGGGATGCTTGTCTTATCTCTTCTTACTTTTCGGGTGTCTGGAATCCCCATCGGATCAGATCAAAGGAATGGATCGAAGCAGTTCAGAGCCGTGTTGCTAGGTTTGTTACCAGCACGTTCGAAAATGATCCGAGAATTCAAATGCAAATCTCTGCAGGGAAGGAGACGTTCTTTTAGTGAAACACTGTTAAGAAAGCCTGGAATGAGATTTTCACTCTGCAGTGGAGTGTGCGCTGATATGAAACTTCCTGGCAGATTAAAACTGTGTGCCAGACCGAGACTCGAACTCGGGACCTTTGCCTTTTGCGGGAAAGTGCTCTACCAACTGAGCTACCCAAGCACGACTCACGCCCAAACCTCACAGCTTTACTTCAGCCAGTACCTCGTCTCCTACCTTCCAAACTTCACAGAAGCTCTCCTGCAAACCTGCGAACCTCGCCTTCATCGACTTAGAGAAAGCAATTGGCAGGGGTAGACCGGCGACAGCGTTTTAATCTTCTAAGAGAAACTGGCATAAAGTGTAAGGACAAATGAGTACTGCACAGATTTTATAGAGAATATGTAGTAAGGTGTGCAGAACATCAAGGAGAAGCCACTATTAGAAGGGTGTACGACAGGGCTGCTCATTCTCTCCAGTGAATGGGTACATTCAGAGGGCAATAAATGAAGCTAGGCAGGGGCGATTCAAGAGGCCGGGCAAAAGGGGGGGGGGGCAATGGCGGGGGTTGGTAAATGTTTTGGAGTTCAGGGTAAAAACGTGTCTACAGAATGTGTGTGCCCGAGAAAATAATACGATTTGACCCAGATGTCCGGCAATTTCGAAGTTTATGTCTGGTGTCAGCAATTTAATTGTTCATGCGAATAGCCGGCTAAATAGCTTTCTTGATTATTGTAAGTGGTGCTCGTACATTAATATACATCCAATGTGTATTAATAAATAATGAGATGCCCATTTTAAGTTCAGTGAAACTTATTGGTTTAGACAGTAAGCTATTTGCCCCTCTTATTCTTTTGTTAAAATGTGTTTGAAATACATTGCAATCTACACTCCTGGAAATTGAAAAAAGAACACATTGACACCGGTGTGTCAGACCCACCATACTTGCTCCGGACACTGCGAGAGGGCTGTACAAGCAATGATCACACGCACGGCACAGCGGACACACCAGGAACCGCGGTGTTGGCCGTCGAATGGCGCTAGCTGCGCAGCATTTGTGCACCGCCGCCGTCAGTGTCAGCCAGTTTGCCGTGGCATACGGAGCTCCATCGCAGTCTTTAACACTGGTAGCATGCCGCGACAGCGTGGACGTGAACCGTAAGTGCAGTTGACGGACTTTGAGCGAGGGCGTATAGTGGGCATGCGGGAGGCCGGGTGGACGTACCGCCGAATTGCTCAACACGTGGGGCGTGAGGTCTCCACAGTACATCGATGTTGTCGCCAGTGGTCGGCGGAAGGTGCACGTGCCCGTCGACATGGGACCGGACCGCAGCGACGCACGGATGCACGCCAAGACCGTAGGATCCTACGCAGTGCCGTAGGGGACCGCACCGCCACTTCCCAGCAAATTAGGGACACTGTTGCTCCTGGGGTATCGGCGAGGACCATTCGCAACCGTCTCCATGAAGCTGGGCTACGGTCCCGCACACCGTTAGGCCGTCTTCCGCTCACGCCCCAACATCGTGCAGCCCGCCTCCAGTGGTGTCGCGACAGGCGTGAATGGAGGGACGAATGGAGACGTGTCGTCTTCAGCGATGAGAGTCGCTTCTGCCTTGGTGCCAATGATGGTCGTATGCGTGTTTGGCGCCGTGCAGGTGAGCGCCACAATCAGGACTGCATACGACCGAGGCACACAGGGCCAACACCCGGCATCATGGTGTGGGGAGCGATCTCCTACACTGGCCGTACACCACTGGTGATCGTCGAGGGGACACTGAATAGTGCACGGTACATCCAAACCGTCATCGAACCCATCGTTCTACCATTCCTAGACCGGAAAGGGAACTTGCTGTTCCAACAGGACAATGCACGTCCGCATGTATCCCATGCCACCCAACGTGCTCTAGAAGGTGTAAGTCAACTACCCTGGCCAGCAAGATCTCCGGATCTGTCCCCCATTGAGCATGTTTGGGACTGGCTGAAGCGTCGTCTCACGCGGTCTGCACGTCCAGCACGAACGCTGGTCCAACTGAGGCGCCAGGTGGAAATGGCATGGCAAGCCGTTCCACAGGACTACATCCAGCATCTCTACGATCGTCTCCATGGGAGAATAGCAGCCTGCATTGCTGCGAAAGGTGGATATACACTGTACTAGTGCCGACATTGTGCATGCTCTGTTGCCTGTGTCTATGTGCCTGTGGTTCTGTCAGTGTGATCATGTGATGTATCTGACCCCAGGAATGTGTCAATAAAGTTTCCCCTTCCTGGGACAATGAATTCACGGTGTTCTTATTTCAATTTCCAGGAGTGTATATTGCTACATAATTATAAAAAAAAGACTGAATCTGTTAAAGTAATATTTTCGCTTATTTCTGAATTCATTTGATCCAGTGTAATATGATACTCTTTGGGAGCGGGGGGCACTGGCTATAGCCACATAACCCCCTCCCCTCCCCCTTGCCACTGCCCCTGAAGCTAGGAATCAACTTGCAGATATACGCGAAATGAAAATTCATTGTAAGAAAACAGACGTGCTGAGATTTGCTGATGATATCGCAGTGTCAAGTGAATGCAGAAAAATTAGAAGCGATGGTGGCCCATATGGAAACCATCCTCAGCTCTCCCTACAATATTAAAGTTAACAAAGGTAAAACAAAAATCTTAGAGGTGACGTAGAGTCCAGACGTTTCGTGGACTGCCCAGCAGTCTATACTGCTGCACGGTACAGCTCAGTGACAAAGGTAGAGGGCACTAAGTAAATTAAGTCAGTGCCTTTGACATCAAATTCGGGTTACTTAGAAAATCGCATTTCGTTTGATATGCATTCGAGGTGATTAAATTGTTATTTCAAGAATCGTCATAACTAATCTTTAATTATTCGCCATCAGAGTCATTTTCCCCGATGATTTGACATCACCGCCGGCTGGTCTAACTATAGGGCTATGGGCTCGTCGGGGCAAACGATTTTCTGGGTCCTAATTGGATTAACTATATATCATCGCAAAATGGCGAATACTGGCAGAGGCTATCCAGCCGTTAGTTCCAAATTGAGGCCACAGTTACTTGCCGCGGAAGGACACGAGTGTGTTCACCGTTTTCGCGAAAGTTACCACCTCTTCAGCAGTCCCAACCCACTGACCGTGGCCTCTGACCGCAGGACAGGGGAGCTAACTGTAGCCGCAGCGTATACGGCCCTCTTCTTGCCGGTGGAAGCTTCCTGCGTCGAGGGCTCCTCGGCCACAAAAGTGAAGAGAGGCGCCATCAATGCTCGGGTTGTTACGAGTTGATCGAACTGAACGGAGGTGACCAATTACAACGGTCGTCAGTTCGGGACCAGCCTCCTTCATAGCGTCGGTGAGCTTGCTTAGTGCACAGTATGCCCCACCCCCGCCCCCCCCCCCGCCCCCCCCCCCTCCCCACCCCATGAACCGTTCCACTCGCGAGGTTGCAGACACATCTCCGAGTTCACATTCAATAGCGTTCGTTCTTATACCACTAATCCTTCAGTACACAATGGACCGGGTGCTACTCAAAATGAAAATGAGCGTTTGGCGTCATTGGCTGGGAGGCCCCTATGGGGCAGGTCCGGGCGCCAGGTCTTATTACATTCGACGCCACATTGGGCGACCTGCTTGCCGGATGGGGATGAAATGATGATGAAGACAACACAACACCCAGTCACTGGGCGGAGAAAATCCCCGACGCAGCCGGGAATCGAACCCGGGCCCCTTAGGACGGCACTCAGTCACGCTGACCATTTAGCTATCGGTGCGGACGGTATTGAAGATAATATAGGACTAGTTATTTGAAGTGCCCTAACCTGTCTTTCATAACAATTCGTGCTAGTGAAGAAAGGTCTCCATATTTTCTCTCCTCGAACTTCAAGTTTTAAATTAATTCTTTACAAACGATTGAATGTTTTTTGTTATACCCTGTCCTGCAGCAAGAAGCAATACGACTTGGCTTTCATAAATTTACAGTTATACTCATGTGTCAGGCTACCTCGCCAATTTATTCTGTGTTATTGCAGGAATAATATAGCACATTTTACAAGAACACACGCTTTTCCTCTTGTCTGTAGCTTCCCTCTGTTTTCCTATTGATTGTGTGAATTAACCATCAGGTGAACCCGTCATAGAAGATAGCAGCCAACAGGTAGGTGAAGGAGAAATTTTGCCAGTTTTAGGGGAACAGGAAAATCGTCTGCAAAAGTAATTATTTTGCCACATTTCTGCAGATTAACCTTCATTAGTATTCACGCCATCGTTTACAGCCGCCATCGACAGCTACAGTAAGCATAAAAAATATTGTTGTCCAATGCTCACTTAACAATAGGCGACCAGGGACTGTTGAACACTTTGCCCACCTGGACAGTTACGGTATATCAGACGGAAGGTCAAGGAACGGTACTGCAAGTCCAATCCACCAGGCATAAGCTGCTTTTAACACGGGAAGACACCTCTTCAGATACATCATCGTGAACAAACATCTCAGGAAAGACCTCATAAAGACATATGGAGTGTGCTGCTGTACGGAAGTGAAACACGGACACTTGGACTATCAGAGAAATATAAAATAACAACCTTCGAAATTTTGTGCTACCGCAAGATGCTCAAGATTTCCTGGGTAGAGAAGATGTCAAACGAAGAGCTGCTCCACAGAGTAGAGGAAAAGAAGCCTTGTCTCCTGAAGCTAATGAACAACAAAAGGGACACATGGTTCGGCCATATCTGCTGAAACAAGACTGCATCGTTAAATGTATCATAGAAGGGGCAGTAGAAGGGAAGAATACTGTGGCGGTTCGATTACGGCGCCAGCTGCCCCCACTTTGAATTCCCGCCCAGTGGCGCCTCTGGCGGCCGCAATGACTGGGAGGGCGCTCCGGGATCGGTCACGTCCGTGCTGCTGGCAGCGTGCGCCAGAACCTTTCGGAGGCGGAAGACAGAAGCTTCTCGCTGCGACAGAGACGGATGATGAAGAGTGGTTGCAGTCTTTGGCCTGGTGATCTGTTGGAATGGTCGGGGCACACGGTCGGTTAACTTGAGTTTCCAAGCTGTTGTCGGATCAAGTGGTCGTGAAGAACTTTATGAAGGAGCCCACTGGAACTGCTGTATACCGCCATTCGTCGAATTGTGGACTCTGACCGCCTTAAATGGGCACATAAAAAAGAAGGTGATGTTGTTCGAGATGACCGTTCGCAACTGTTAGCCTATGTGGATTTGTGTGGTCGTTACAGCCTGTAAAGGGGCATTTACTACTCACATGATTGAATGACTTACTTGATTGTAGTGAAGCACTTTACTGGTGCCTGTTGTAGTTACGTTGAGTGCTGTGTATCCTGTTATTCATTTGTTTGTTGTTTAAAACGGTGTCATTCACATTTCGGAAGGAGTGCTTATCAGTTCACTGTAGTATCGGACTTGTCCGTTGTGTAAGGGTTACCTGAGATCATAGTAACATTATTTATTCTGAAATGCAGGGCTGTGAAGTGAGTGCGTAAATTCAGATCTTTCTTGTTGATTGCCAGAGAGAACTGTAAGATTTGTGTCTGCTATGTTAGGTAATGGGATTTGTTCCTTAAGTAAAGATTATCTGTGGGCCTTCTAAAATTGTGTATTCTAAATGCAGGAAGGTGAACCCAGTGCATAATTTGAAAGTCGTTTTGGTTGACGCCAAGTACGTTCATATCATGCTTGTTCGTTAGCTGCTGTCTTAACATTTGTTGTTTCTTAAATATAAAAAGGAAACGAAAGTTTCAATTCAAATTTTTCCTGCCCATTGACCTTAACAGCTGTATTAAGAGAAATGAACATTGTGTGATAAAATTTTATTATCGATTCTCGTGTAAGGCTGGTTCACTGTTTAAATATTTGTATGTAATAAAAGCATGAAATTTTGTTCACTGGAATGTCATTACGTATGCCTGTAAACCCCAGCACCACTACTCCATTGCTACGCCACAAATACAACAGGCACACAGAAACTTGAATGCATCAACCATAGCATGTACAATACCAGCTGCAGCATCTACACCGCTCTCTAGATGAAGGCCGAAGACAGAAATGTATGGATGGCGGGCTGCTTCTAACCAACCTGATGGTTAATCACGTAAGAAGAAGAATAAATGAAGATGTAGTAGAAGAAGAAAGAAACTTTTTTATGTTTTGTGATTATTATTTCGTATAGCATGGAGATCAATGCTACTGTAGAGTAATATGCAAATATATACAAAAAACCAAAATTGTCTTAAATATATACTGATTTAGACACTTCTCAGCACATCAATGAGTACTACCACTGCTGGAGTTCAGATTCAATAATCATTTTCTATAATTTCGCAAGACTGACGTATATTTTACACAACTGCAGTTATTGTATAAATGTTCGAGGTGCAGCTGCACTATGGAATAGTGCTGAGATTTAATTTGACAAACTAAAACTGTGTTTTGACTGTTTAAATGAAAGCAATGTCCCAGTGAATCATTTATAAATCACAAACTGAAGTGTTAAATATAATTACTCATACTATTATATAAACTTAGGATACATAAGAAAATTTGTAATTAAACACTATTTAAAAAATTCGATGTGAGAAACTAAGTTTATATGAATGTATGCGTGTACTGTCACTTCAGGCATATTCTGAGCTTTCTGCTTCTTTACAGACTAAGAGACATGGACTGTTATTTGAACAATTTGACTTTTCCACAATGTTCTGGCCTTGCTTCGGAAGCAAAGTGAATACAGAGATGGTTCCACCACCATGACCTTCACACAGCTCTTGAGGGGTGGTAGAGGGGAGCAAAGTGCCGGCTGGGAAATGGGAACATTGATACGAACCAGGTAAGTCCCTCCGTCAATCGATTGCCAACAAATCTATTTGTGCTCTTATCTCTGGACACCCTCCATTTGCGTACGGGCCACGGGAAGAATACAAGGTTGTTATAATGAAGCTTTTACTACTCGAGCCAGTGTGTACAGAAAACTATTTGGCATTTGGGTACCCATCTGTATAGGTGTTCAGACTGCACGCCACAGGATTTGCGTTGTTAGTAGTACTAGTGTTATGATGTGCTGGTACTGGTACGGCAAAGTATAGTTGAAACACAAACATCAGTGTGCAGTACAGTTGCAAACAGTCTGCAAGGGTCTGGACAAGGTGAGCAGGGCTTTACTAGTAAAGCTATTTTAACAAAAGAATAGTAACAGTTCTGCTGCTCTTCACGAGGGTCCATGCGATGAAGGAATACGGAAAGGTCGTCTTTCCACAATGGGGTTGAAGAATATGACTCGGAAGTTCGAATTAACTGACTATTTGGGAATTGTTCCTAGAGGAGACAGACGGCCAATTGCACCAAAAATCGGTGAAGCAGTTAATGTTGCCATTGCTGAGGTTGCTGGACACCGTGTGCGATCTTCAAGCAGTGCATGAGCTGTGTCATGACAGCTGAACTTTCCATGATCCACCGATGTTTCGGGTAGTGGTAAAGCAGTCTCTAGTGCAATTGTAGACTGTCGTAGATGTAGTTGGTCGTTACTCTGTACAATCTGTAACATAAGCATGGGACGCAATTAGCAAATGTTACTCTGTCATGCTGAAATCCATCTAAATTATAGCAATGGATTTAAATACATATGTATGTATGTATGTTCCACATTTTCTCCTAAATCACTGGAGTGATTTCAACCAAACTTGGTACACATATCATTTACTGTCTGTAAAGAATCACTGTGGCAGTAAGAACCACCCACCTATCATAGGGTTAGGCATAGGCGTCAAAAGGCAGTTTAGCCCACGATGAGACAATATTCTTAATTTTATGTGGAATAATTTATACTGCTGCAGTCACTTTTTACTAATATTTTATTGGCACAATGCATTTCTGCAGCATGCTGCCATCATCAGATGCATTATACAGATACTTATACAGCAGCTGATAGGTTATGTATATTAGATGTGTGTGCCAGTGGGGCTAAGAATCGAAGAATAAACCTGTGTGGATGGATAAATCTGTTACAGTGTGTGCATTATGTGAATAGCATGCTTAGGTAATGCATTAATACGTTTACTTACATTTCTGTTGGCGGTTTCATTTTCTGGCACACAGAATACAGAAACAGGTGAATCCCAACTTAACATTTTCACAAACATCTGTTTACAACTTTCAAAGAGTTTTCAAATCTAAGATAAACTACTTACAATTTCAAAGACGGTTAACATCTCTCTAGAGAGTTATAAAATTTAACCTAACTACTTACAGTTTCAAACACAGTAATATATACCTGTAATGAAGATGAGAACTTTTATCTAGATGTATTGTCAATATTGAGAATGTTACATGGATACTTAATGAAAACTATTCTATCAAAGAAATAACCATTTAATGTTGCAGAAGTTTTTCAAGAAGTTAACATTATTACTTCATGGACCTCCTTGAACTAGTACTAAGGTACAACTATTTGCATTTAATAATAAAATCTACATGCAACATAGAGGTCTTGCAATGGACTCAAGTATAGCTGGTACAATTGCCAACATATATATTAACCACCTTCAGCAAAAACTCTTGCTAAAAAATCTAGCTCTATGGATAAAATCATTTACTATAAACATTATGTTGATGATACATTACACCTGGTAGATGGTGACACAAATAATACTAACAACATACTCGACACACTCAATAAACAAAACAGAAATATAAAATTCACAGTGGAATGTGAGAGCAATGGTAGTATCAATTTCCTTGATCTAACCATAAGTAAAGAAAACAACTCACACATATTCAAAGTTTACAGGAAGGCAACAGCAACAGATACCACCATACACACCGTAAGACGTGTATATTTATATTGTCTATTGTCAACCCACAATTTATGAAAGATGTTTATATTTTATTAATAGGATTACGTAGGAATAATTAAAATTTGTCATGTTGGAAATAATTGTGGTAGCAGCAAATGTGTGCACCAAAGTGTTGTTGGTAAGAGAGACTGCAAATTGATATAAATTTAAAAAGGGGGGAGAGACCGCGTATGTATACATTTTAAGAAAAGAGCGGGAAAGACCGCGCATTGATACATTTTCTAATGGTAGCAGAGATTGTCTGCACCAGAAAGCATTGTTGGCAGAAGAGACCGCGCTTTAGCGTTTGTAGGAAGTCAGTAGTAAGCGAGATGTGAAGCAAGTTGGTAGCAGGTCTGAAGCGAGAGGCTGAGAGGAGCGGTGTGCCTGCCAGCCACCAGTTATGATTTACAAGGGATTATAAACGGATGTGAAGAGACATCATCTAACTACTATCATAAGAGGAACTAATATTATTGAATTATTTTCTTTGCGAAACTCAAGACTACTGAAGGTATGTTTGCGCAATGCTAGTTGTAAGATTATTGTAGAAAGGAAGTCCCATTTGAACGTTTGTAAAATCATTCTATTACCAACAGTAAACACTTGAAGCATTTTCAGAATATAATTAATTTTTGCCACCAATGTTGCATTCCTGATTATAATCCATCCCAAAAACCATCAACGTAAAACTTTGCAAAAATTTTATTGTAGTCAAGAAAAAGTATAACTATGAATTACGTAACTTCAGTCAAATTAATTAAAAATAACGTCAGTTTTGCTATTCAAGAATAACGTCAGCTTTGGTAATAAATACAGCCACTTATTATGACAGCCCACCAGCAGTTAATAGCGTATAGTAAAACAGAGTAAGTATATTCATGTCCCAGTTCAATGTAGCAGTCAAATGGCGATCCAGTAACAGTAAAAAAGGTAAGGAACAGTTTTGGGTTATTGCAGATAACGACTGAGGGCCACGACGACGACACATTCTATGTTTCATCGAAATAATCAGAAAATCACTTTTAATAAGCAGCAATAAAATTTGTATGCGAAGATTGAGAAATAGAATAAATTTCAAAGCGAAGATTTCATTTGTTATTATTAAGCAAGAGATAGAAATCCTAAGGGAAGGTTTCATAGCTTATTGTAAAAGGGAAGGTTGCATAACAAAAGACATATAGAGGAGACAGTTGTTGAGTAAACAAGAGAGATATAGAGGAGACAGGAAGGTTTCAACATCTCATACTGCAACCCCACAACACACAATCTTGCTGCATACAGAGCACTAGTTAACAGAGCCAACAATATACCAATAGATAAATATGCACACCTTGAAGAGCTCAGCATAATAAAACAAATAGCTTCATCAAATGGCTATGATGAAGTATTAATTGATAACCTTATGCAAAAAAGGAAAAATAGTAATAAACCACCTTCCATGCATGAAATGTAAAAGAAACCCATGGCTTGCATACCTTTCACAGGCAAACTCTCCTACAAAATAGCAAACATTCTCAGACCCCATGACATTAACAATGCCTTTACAACACACATTCGGGAGGACGACAGTTCAATCCCGCGTCCGGCCATCCTGATTTAGGTTTTCTGTGATTTCCCTAAATTGCTCCAAGCAAATGCCGGGATGGTTGAATTGAAAGGGCATGGCCGAATTCCTTCCCCATCCTTCCCTAATCCGATGAGACCAATGACCTCGTATTTTGGTCTCTTCCCCCAAAACAACCAACCAACCAACCAACAACACACAAACTGCAATACACACTGAGATACAATATATACACACAGACGGATATAAACTCACAATCAGACATCTACAAAATAGTATGTAACACCTGCAGATCCGTCGATATAGGCCAAACTGGAAGAGGGATCCAAACAAGATATAATGAACACATAAATGCCTACCACACTAACAATTACAATTGATCAGCAATAGCCACCCACGTAAAAGACACAGGCCACCCATTACATGATATTGCGAATGATCTTAATATATTACATAAAAGGAATAAAGGAGACCAAATGGACTTATATGAAGAACTGGAAATCTTCGGTCATGGAACAGCACATTGAGCTGTATTATTAAATGATAAGATTGAAAGTAAAAATGTTAACATCTTAAAAAACTTCTCCAACATTAAATGTTTATTTCATTGGCAGAACTGTTTTCATTAAGTATCTATCTAACATTCTCAATATTAACAATACATCTAGATTAAAGTCCTCATATTCACTACAGGTGTATATTACTGTGTTTGAAACTGTAAGTAGTTCAGCTTAAATTTTATAACTCTCTGGAAAGTTGTTAACAATCTTTGAAATTGTAAGTAGTTTGTCTTAGATTTTAAAACTCTTTGGAAAGTTGTGAACAGATGTTTATGAAAATGCTAAGTTGTGATTTACCTGTTACTGTGCTCTGTGCGCCAGAAAATGAAATTACCAACAGAAATGTAAACAAACGTATTAATATATATTACCTAAGCATGCTATTCACGTAATGAACACACTGTAACAGATTTATCCGTCCACACATGCGTATTTTTCGTTTCTTAAACCCACTGGTATACACTGCTAATGTACATAACCTATCAGCTGATGTATAAGTAACTGTATAATGCACCTGATGATGGCAGCATGCTGCCGAAATTGTACTAGTAAAATATTAGTAAAAAGTGACTGCAGTAGTATAAATTATTCTACATAATCTTATAATACAGTCACAGGCCTCAAACAACATCCATACAATACGAATGAATTTAAATCCGTAACTTTGCTATCTCGTTTTTGAGAATGAGAAAATTGCAGACTAGCAAAAAATTTTACATATAAATTCAAACTTTTACAAGAATTTTCTTGCTAACAGCCGCCACAAAATAATGAAAGGAAAAAAGTTTGTCCTTTACTACATTTCTGCTGTTCATGCAGTAAAACTGATGACGTTTAAATTTAATCCTTTTTTACTACTACCTGTATTCGTGACATATTTTGCAGACAGTATCCACATATACCAGTGAATGTACCAGTAAAATAACATGATTGTACAACACTTAGTTCAGGAGGTATGACGTCATAAACACGGAATGCATGGAAAAACTGCCGCAGGATACAAGACGTTAAATGCATTACTTCGTTGCTATTAATTCTATTCGCAACACTTTCCGCTTACAGTATTGACATTTGTCTCTGAACTTACCTACAAAAATAAATCAATGTACGACACATAGTTCAGAAGATATGATGTCATAGCCGGCCGCGGTGGTCTAGCGGTTCTAGGCGCTCAGTCCGGAACCGCGCGACTGCTACGGTCGCAGGTTCGAATCCTGCCTCGGGCATGGATGTATGTGATGTCCTTAGGTTAGTTAGGTTTAACTAGTTCTAAGTTCTAGGGGACTAATGACCTCAGCAGTTGAGTCCCATAGTGCTCAGAGCCATTTGAACCATATGATGTCATAAACACTGAGATGCGTGAAATACTGCCGCAACATGCTTGATATTTTAATTTATTACTTATTTACTACTAATTCTATTCACAACGCTTTTGATAGACAGAAGACGTGTATTTCGCTGCATGTACCTCCAAAATAATATGACTGAAATCACGTAGTTCAGGAGGTATGGTGTCATAAACGCTAAGCTATGTGAAATTGAAAGTGCAGAGTGAAATTCGGTATACATACACATGAAATATGTGTACAAATATGCGTGAAACCTGTTAAATATGTTTGAAATATTTTGGCATGTGTGTATGCGAGCAAAGCTACGGCTAGAAAGCTCATTTCAAACCCCCCAGAAAGATACCAAACAAATTTTTCTACATATACTAGTTACAATCTGGAAAGAGATACTGTAGGGTAAGAACCACCTGCCTCCTAGTAGGGTGAGTGTCATAACTAAGAGAGAGAATGGAGGATGACAAGTGGACAGATTGCGAGGGGGAAGGAGGAGAGAGGCACAGATAGGAGGTGAAGGAGATGGGTAGAAATAGGGTAGGGGAAATGGACAGAGAGAGAGGAGAGGGGGAGACAAAGTAAGGATATAGGAGGAGGTGGACAAAGAGATTAAGGAAATAGGAGGGGGTGGACAAAGACAGGAGAAGGAAGAGACAGGCTGAGAAATGAAGGGAGGAGGAGATGAACAGACAGAGGGGGGGAGGAGTAATGGACACAGAAAGGGAAGGGGTGGAGATGGACAGAGAGGGGAGAGATGAGGAGAAGGACACAGCAAGAAAAGGGGAGGAGATGAACAGGAACAGGAGGAGGAGGAGATGCATACGGAAAGAAGAGGAAGTAATCGACATACGGGGAGGAGGAGATTGACAAAGGGGGGAGGAGAAGGAGGAAGAGGAGCAGGAATTGGGGAGGGGGGTGGAGGAGATGGACAGTGGCTAAGGAGCAGACTGACAGGGAAAGGGGAGAGGCGGAGATGGACTAGTAGACTGGAATACATAAATACCCGGGCAATGCCAGGTTTCTCAGCAAGTTAAAATATGTTTCTTTCAATGTTTTATTCGTTATTTTTCCTCCCATTGCCCTTACAAACGTTTTCACGAAGTTTCATTGTCTTACTATCGCTTGTTTGTCATGTATCCCTCTCAAGTAGCGAAAGTTTAATTATAATCACATGTACTTAAATGCTTCTGAGCGTTGTAATTAGTCTAATCATGTCTTCGCAGTCTCTTGCAACTTTGTAAGTAGGCTCTCGCGGGCTAACTGGCGTCTGTCTTCCATGCTCTGCCAGCAACAGCATCTCCTCGACGCTCTGGCGTGTGCCAAACAAACCCATCACCATTCCTGCTACCTTTTTAAGAGAAAATATTTTTAAAGTAACACGAAGATAAAAGAAACACATAAAATGTATCCACAGTTATGAATATAGAAAACCATCAGTTGTATAATGTGGTGAAACTATGAAAAATTGTGCCGGACTAGGACCCGAAGTCGGATTTCCCTTTTAGCACCAGCGGCCGCCTCACCATTAGGCTATCCTAGCACGACTCACGGCAGGGTCCAAATATCCGTATGTCGTCAGTCATGTTTCCACAACCTGCACCCGTACATCCAGTATCTATATTCCAGTACGGGAGAGACATTTTATTTGAAAGTTGCTTGCCCAGTTTCGGCGGATAAATGTGATATTGCAGTGCCTATATTGTTCAGAAATGTGGTACTAAGTTCTTTCACATGTGAATGCATTTTGGATCTGGGCGTCAGTTGTAGTCGGTTAGCGTAACGCAAAGGTGAACGCTTGCAGTAAGCGTGAAATTTTACTTTGATTCCCCATCAGGCATAAATTTTCATTGTCGTCGTTCTATTACACAGCCGATGGCTTTCCATATTCGCAACTGCTAATACATATCATTTATTTCATAACAGCTTTAGTCTCCGCAGTGCCTATTCTTTCGGACGTGCATACATATACGAAGAGACTTTGCATCCTGCTTCTGAACAATACAGCCAGTGCAATATTTTATAAAAGAAACAGACTTGATCAACGCAGGTACCTTCAACAGTTCGTTTAACCCGCGACATTAAGTCGCACATGAGATTTGAGACCATTATACACTGTCCAGTCACATTACGATAACATTCCCTCCTTCGGCAGGGGCCATCCGACGATGGTTGCAGCGTGTTCGATTTCACACGTTTCACGCCGTACTCGCTAACGGCCATCTGTTCGATGGAGCGTAAATCATGTTTCATCTGAAAAGGCAACCTGTCGCCACTCAATTGACGTCCAGTTGTGGTACTGACATGAAAATTCAGGCCTTCGTCGACGATGAATAGCAATCAGCATGAATGCATGAACCAAACGACTGCTACAGAGACCTATAGGCAACAACGATCGCTGAACTGTCGTTGAGAAGACACTGTTGGTAGCCGCTGGGTCCATATTAGTTGTCGGTGTACAACAATTGAACATCTATTTGCCCGTAGACATCTCTGCAGCCGTCTTTTACCCCTGTCATCTACAGCCCACGGTGCACCACAGTTGCCTCGGTGCCGGTTTTTGATTGAACCATTCGGCCACTCAGGGTATACTTTAACCATGAGGGCAAGCGAACAGTTTACAAACTTAGCGGTTTCGGGAATGCTTGATCCGAAAGCCAATGATCATTTACTTTTGGAAGTCAGATAAATCTCTCCGTTTCCACATTACGGCAACGCCAGCACTGTTATACGCGTCCTCCCGACTTGCTTTATATACACTCCATTGCTGGTGCTGCCACCTGCCATCCGTGAGTGATAATTGCACTTTGACGTCGAATATAATCGGTGGTGACATAAATGAGACTGGACGGTATATGAACACTGAAAGCGTCCATATCACCACTTTTTGACCGCTAATAATAAGAATTGCTTGACACTTCCAGGCAGATTAAAACTGTGTTCCAGACCGGGACTCATACCTGGGATATTTGGAAGTTTGGAAATGATGTTCTTACGGAAGTAAAACTGTGAGAGCGGTTCCTCGGTTGTGCTCGGATAGTACTGGCCTGCGATAGGCATATGTTCCAGACTTGAGTCCCAGCTAGGAACGCAGTTTTAAACTGCCAGGAAGTCAAATCACTGCACACCGCTGCAGAGTGGAAATTGAGCGCTTATCTGCAGGTTTTAAAGAAGCTTCCATATAAAATACGTCCGCCCCCTGTAGCTGAGTGGTCAGCGCGACAGAATGTCAATTCTAAGGGCCCGGGTTCGATTCCCGGCTCGGTCGGAGATTTCCTCGGCTCGGGGACTGTGTGTTATGTTGTCTTAATCATCATCATTTCATCCCCATCCACGTGCAAGTCGCCGAAGTGGAGACAAATCGAAAGACTTGCACCCGGCGAACGGCCTACCCGACGGGAGGCGCTGGTCACACGACATTTACATTTATGTAAAATTCGCTCGTGGAAACTATGGCTAAAAAGTGTATAGTTTGTAAGTGTGACTTGTCAGTGACCTATGTAGTGTTAGTTTTAAAGGGATAGGATTGGTAAATGTGGCACTTTGCTGCTGTCTAGCGTTGACAGCGTACTGTAAAGCGGTGTAACTGTGCTGTAGTCAGTTTGTGGTGCATTAATGAATCACCACAAAGTTACTGCACTTCTCTGAGCATTAACTGTTACTGGTACATTGCCTAAATCTCTTCCATTCGAGAGTTGGTGGCAAGTGTAGAGTGGGATGCACTCAGTGGAGCCACTTACCACACATCCACAGTTTAGCTTACAAGAAGGGTGTGAATATGTCTAATGTGTGATGGGACTGATCATGTTCTACTCTATAAAAGTAGTCTGCTGTAAAGCATTACTTGATTTACGTTGTTCCGTAGCACCTAGGTGACCTAGTTCTGTTGCAGAGGAAGCCAATTTCAGCCACTGGAACCTCTCCACATGAAGGCAGAGATGAAACTGAGGTGATGAATTTGATACCCCTCATCATGTGACAAGTATATAAACGCTTTATAAATACACTCCTGGAAATTGAAATAAGAACACCGTGAATTCATTGTCCCAGGAAGGGGAAACTTTATTGACACATTCCTGGGGTCAGATACATCACATGATCACACTGACAGAACCACAGGCACATAGACACAGGCAACAGAGCATGCACAATGTCGGCACTAGTACAGTGTATATCCACCTTTCGCAGCAATGCAGGCTGCTATTCTCCCATGGAGACGATCGTAGAGATGCTGGATGTAGTCCTGTGGAACGGCTTGCCATGCCATTTCCACCTGGCGCCTCAGTTGGACCAGCGTTCGTGCTGGACGTGCAGACCGCGTGAGACGACGCTTCATCCAGTCCCAAACATGCTCAATGGGGGACAGATCCGGAGATCTTGCTGGACAGGGTAGTTGACTTACACCTTCTAAAGCACGTTGGGTGGCACGGGATACATGCGGACGTGCATTGTCCTGTTGGAACAGCAAGTTCCCTTGCCGGTCTAGGAATGGTAGAACGATGGGTTCGATGACGGTTTGGATGTACCGTGCACTATTCAGTGTCCCCTCGACGATCACCAGTGGTGTACGGCCAGTGTAGGAGATCGCTCCCCACACCATGATGCCGGGTGTTGGCCCTGTGTGCCTCGGTCGTATGCAGTCCTGATTGTGGCGCTCACCTGCACGGCGCCAAACACGCATACGACCATCATTGGCACCAAGGCAGAAGCGACTCTCATCGCTGACGACGACACGTCTCCATTCGTCCCTCCATTCACGCCTGTCGCGACACCACTGGAGGCGGGCTGCACGATGTTGGGGCGTGAGCGGAAGACGGCCTAACGGTGTGCGGGACCGTAGCCCAGCTTCATGGAGATGGTTGCGAATGGTCCTCGCCGATACCCCAGGAGCAACAGTGTCCCTAATTTGCTGGGAAGTGGCGGTGCGGTACCCTACGGCACTGCGTAGGATCCTACGGTCTTGGCGTGCATCCGTGCGTCGCTGCGGTCCGGTCCCAGGTCGACGAGCACGTGCACCTTCCGCCGACCACTGGCGACAACATCGATGTACTGTGGAGACCTCACGCCCCACGTGTTGAGCAATTCGGCGGTACGTCCACCCGGCCTCCCGCATGCCCACTATACGCCCTCGCTCAAAGTCCGTCAACTGCACATACGGTTCACGTCCACGCTGTCGCGGCATGCTACCAGTGTTAAAGACTGCGATGGAGCTCCGTATGCCACGGCAAGCTGGCTGACACTGACGGCGGCGGTGCACAAATGCTGCGCAGCTAGCGCCATTCGACGGCCAACACCGCGGTTCCTGGTGTGTCCGCTGTGCCGTGCGTGTGATCATTGCTTGTACAGCCCTCTCGCAGTGTCCGGAGCAAGTATGGTGGGTCTGACACACCGGTGTCAATGTGTTCTTTTTTCCATTTCCAGGAGTGTATTATATAAACACAAGCTCATGAAGTTATTTTGCCCACTCACATACAACAGAACTGGACAGGAAATGATGGGAGGTAGATCCTGTAAACTGAAAAACGAGCAGCGCTCGTGGTGGGGGGCGTTGCTTTTCCTGGAAAAAGGCCACAGCTGCCATGCTAAACGATTGAGAATCATTTTCACCTCCAGCAATGCAGAACGTTGTGCAGTGATTTACGTAGATCTGTACACAAGCGTTCCTTGTGCAAGTATTATTAGTAACTCATATCTGTATTCCATGAAGTGTTAACAAACACGACGCGTGTCAGCTCAAAGCGTCACCAGTGATTCATAATGAGCGCTCCGGAAGGGTCGGTATTACTTTGTGAAAACCCTTCTAGCTGCTTCTAATAACGTAGTGGGGTGGATAATTTGTAAATTTCTGGTAAGATCTTATGGCACCAAACTGCTTTGGTCATCGGTCCCTAAGCTTACACACTACTTAACCTAACTTACGCTATGGACGACACACACACCCATGCCCGAGGAAGGACTCGAACCTCCGACGGGGGTAGCCGCGCGGACCGTGACAAGGCGCCTACCCCGCGCGACAACTGAATGAAGAAGTTCGTGGCCACAACCCGGTGACCTACTGTGTCTTACACATCTACCCAACCTCTCTCCTCCACTCTGTTACCTGCAGAAAGTAATATGTCAGTTATCACGGCACTACTGCACTTAGACGTGGTACACAAATAACCTTTATTTTTAAAAGCCGTGATTTTTCCACCTCTTGCAACGCGGGAACTATAGGGTGCCGAGCGAAGAAGTCCATGATTTCAAAATTAAATATCCAAGATCGATAGACGAGTGCGACAAAAGGTATGTTTCTTATTAAAGCTGCAACAACTGTATACAGAAGTTTCGAAATACGTCGAAAACCTACTAACAAATAGTGCTGTATGCTGTACAGCTCGTACTGTATCGACGTGCATAATTATACTCGCCGTCTGAAAGCAGTTTTTGCAGTCACATTACAATCTTTTTGAAACGTCCAACACACGCAGTACCGAGGTAGCGCAAACGAACAATGAAATGTGCCATCGCATCCGGTAGTGTCTCAACGGAAATGGATTCAGATGCCACACAGCACGACAATTCAAGTTTGTTCAGTATGGTGTGATGGCCCAACATACAGCGTCTTTCAGTATGCCCCATAAGAAGTAGTCACAAGACGTCAGATCGGACGTATACGGAAGCCAGCTAATGTCTGCACCTGAAAAATTTGCAACAATCCAACTCAATGACTCCGTTCGTATTGATCAAGAAAGCTAAATACCCATTCGGAGCACTGTGATCTGGCAACAACCACATGTGCATGCTCAGTCCTCCAACGCTATCTCTGTGCGACAAACTGTTCCAAAATTGCACCGCAACATTCTCTAGTGATCGTTTCTCACATGAAAAAATGGCGCAAATGCCTATGGTGCATACCAGAATACACACAATAACTTTGGTAGTTTACAGTGTAAGACGTGAATATTTCTATTGTCTATTGTCAAATCACAATTTATGAAAGATGTTTATATTTTATTAATAGGATCAAGTAGGAATAATTAATATTTGTCATGTTGGAAATAATTGTGGTAGCAGGGAATGTCTGCCCCAAAGTATTGTTGACAAGAGAGATCGCAAATTGATATAATCGTAAAAAGGGCGGGAGAAACCGCGTACGGATACATTTTAAGAAAAGAGCGGAAAAGACCGCGCATTGATACTTTTTGTAATAGTAGCAGGGATTGTCTGCACCAGAAAGCATTGTTGGCAGGAGAGACCGCACTTCAGTGTTCGTAGAAGTCAGTAGTAAGCGAGAAGTGAAGCGAGTCGGTAGGAGGTCTGAAGCGACGGGTTGAGAGGAGCGGTGTGCCTGCCAGCCACTAGCTATGATTTACAAGAGATTATAAACGGATGTACACAGACATCAGCTAACTATTGAAATAACAGGAACTAACATTATTGAATTATTTTCTTTGCGAAACTAATGAGTACTGAAGGTATGTTTGCGCAATGCTAGTTGTAAGATTATTGTAAAAAGGAAGTCCCATTTGAACGTTTGTAAAATCATTTCATTACCGACAGTAAACGTTCTCGCTTCCCACGCCCGGGTTCCCGGGTTCGATTCCCGGCGGGGTCAGGGATTTTCTCTGCCTCGTGATGGCTTGGTGTTGTGTGCTGTCCTTAGGTTTGTTAGGTTTAAGTAGTTCTAAGTTCTAGCGGACTGATGACCATAGATGTTAAGTCCCATAGTGCTCAGAGCCATTTGAATCATTTGAACCAACAGTAAATATTTGAAGCGTTTTCAGAATATAATTAATTTTTGCCAGAAATGTTGCATTACCGATTATAATCCATCCCAAAAACCATCAACGTAAAACTTTGCAAAAATTTTATTGTTGTCAAGAAAAAGTGTAACTATGAATTACGTAACTTCAGTCAAATTAATTAAAGAATAACGTCAGCTTTGCTATTAAAGAATAACGTCAGCTTTGGTAATAAATACAGCCACTTATTATGACAGCCCACCAGCAGTTAATATAGTAAACCAGAGTAAGTATATTCATGTCGCAGTTCAATGTAGCAGTCAGATGGCGATCCACTAACAGTAAAAAAAAAAAAAAAGTAAGGAACAGTTTTGGGTTATTGCAAATAACGACTGAAGGCCACGACGACAACACATTCTATGTTTCATCGAAATAATCAGAAAATCACTTTTAAAAAACAGCAATTAAATTTGTATGCGAAGATTGAGAAAGAGAATAAATTTCAACGGGAAGATTTCATTTGTTATTATTAAGCAAGAGATAGAAATCCTAAGGGAAGGTTACATAGGTTATTGTAAAAGGGAAGGTTATCATTAACAAAAGAGGTATAGAGGAGACGGGAAGGTTTCAACAGTGGTTTTACTTCACACAAACGGAGTTTTTGGGAACCCATAAATCGCCAGTTTTATTCATTCACGACACCGTTCAGGTGGAAGTGTACTTGATCTGTGAACCAGATGCAGCGTACATCAAGTCTTTCGTTATCAATCACTGTGAGAATCTGGATCTCAAAGTCAGCCCTCTGTCACAGAGTTCGTACAGGTATGGCTTGATGACTTTGGGTTTTGAATGGAACATGTTTAGGCTCTGTATCAGTATCTTCTGCTTGCTGAAATGCTTAAAAGCAATCTCTGCCCTTATTCTTTCGACGGATTTCCTCGGATTTTTCTGAATAGTTCCAGAAAAAGTACAATTTGCCTGGGACCAGCGATCCCCGCTATATCATCAGCCACAATGCCTTCCCCTTGGAATCTGGTGAAGAGCTTGTCAATGGTTTTCGCATTGCGCCTTGTTGCCTTGTTGCCGTAGAGCCAGCCGCAGTGGCCGTGCGGTTCTAGGCGCTACAGTCTGGAGCCGAGCGACCGCTCCGGTCGCAGGTTCGAATCCTGCCTCGGGCATGGATGTGTGTGATGTCCTTAGGTTAGTTAGGTTTAATTAGTTCTAAGTTCTAGGCGGCTGATGACCTCAGAAGTTAAGTCGCATAGTGCTCAGAGCCATTTGAACCATTTTGTTGCCGTAGAACCGTGTTCTAATCTGGAGTATTTCAGTAACTGAAAACATATTTCCAATGGAACAGATGATTTCAAACTCATATTTCGGTAATCTAATCTCCTTTAAAGTGCGGCGCACTATTTATGGGCAGTACGCTTTGCGATTACAGCGCCATCTGTTAACAGATTTTCGAACTATTTCGAAACTTCTGTATAACTTCTGTACAAAATTCCTACAGCTTTCACAATAAACATACCCTTTGCTGCACTCGTCTATCGATCTCACTGTTCGAGATATTTAATTTTGAAATCAGGAACTCCTTCACTGGAGACGTGTACGAGCCCTGCAGAAACAATATAGCTAATTTTGTACTGGAAACATTTTCGGAAGAAGCCTCGGTTTTCGAGTTAAGAAAGAAAAAACACAAAAAATGACCTTCAAGTGCCTCTGGTCTCCTACGCTCAAACACGACGGTGGGTAATTTTATTCTTTTGCTCATGAACTCTCTTACACCATTCTACAAAAATTTGAGATTACACGAATTTTTCCCCTAATTTTCTTTCATTGGATTGATTTGTAGAATTATGTCATAAAACAAGACACACGATGGAGACGGCGTAGTCAAACAGCTAAACAGTGATGATTCGTGCAAAAGAACAGAAACAGTATCTTTCCTTAGGCAATTACACCGTTGAAACAAGTGGGATCTACACGTCTCGTCTAAACCCCATGAATTCGGGCTCAGTGAAGTGAGTTAGCTATGCAAGACTTCCCACAGCTGCATTATCGCTGTAGTCTTTCGTTTTCCTTCGTGCACTTGGCAGCTGGCGTGTTTACGAATGGCGATTTCTCGGTCAGTTACTGCAAGCCTGGTGGGTCGTAAAATTAGAAACAGATGCCGCTTTATAGTCTCGCTACGGTTACGTAAGCCACAGTTGTCGGCGGCGTTGCTGCAGTCAGTCTCGTGCAGCGTTTTGCAGCACGCGCGCTCTCGCTATCGACTGGTTGAAAAATAGGGAAAAAGTTACGTGCATTAGTTAAGTCGCAAAGCCTGCCACCTGCATTTGATCTCTCCGTCGCATATGTGACGAGGAGAGGAACCTGTTTTGAATAATTACTCTTGAATGTTTCGTTGTTATAAAATGGCTGTGTTATTGCGTCAGTTACATCTCGTAACATAGTTAGGCAATGTAGGTAGCATGCCTGACCTTAAATGTTCAAGTCTGTTTGCTCAAAATCGACATCAGGTGTACGTTATTTATCCATTGGGAAACAGCTGCAGCTGTCTCAAAAACTTCCGTTTCGTAACTTTAACGAATTTTCGAATAAAACATCGTTTTATTTCAAGTATGGCAACTTACTACTGTCAACATACGTATTAATGGAAGTTCTGATTACACTAGTCAACAAATTTGTACTTTGTGTCTGCATCTGGTTTGAAGATCAGTGGATTTACCTAATTTTGGGGTGCTAAATTCACTGGTGAACTCAACTTTTCTCTATCATGTCGCATTTAACAGATAGACAGCTGGATCAAAAACAGTACTGACGAACATTGATAAAATTAAAACGAACAAGAAATACATATTCAGAACTTCAGAACTAAATACTATTTCATATGTATACACGGAACTGATACCGACAGAAGATTTAAATCACTTCACAACATATTTTCAACTTTAATCTTCTTTGCTACAATGCGACAACGATGCTCTTCAGTGGATTACTGTTTCTTAGCACAACTGCCATATAGAGATGATTGTTAAATTTTGTAGCGCTCCAGTACTAAACGAAACAAAATATTAGAGCGCTAAACAAAAAAATAGTTAACGGTGAAATGCGGAAGGTAGGTAAGATAAGCCCTTCAAAACTCAGAAGTCTCACGTGGAAGAACACTTTGAAGGTACACACAGCCCAGATGCAAAATGCCTGTTGACTAGTATTAGCATTATAAATTAATTGATTTCTAAGAAGGATAGGGCTGATTCGCAGAAATCTCATCATTTCTCAGCCCAGTTATAAATATGTTACTGGTGCTGGCGGAACCGATACAGAGAATAACTTTCCATCCCTGAAACCACTCTAACTTCAATTACGAGGGCAGTTCAACAAGTAAGGCAACACATTTTTTTCTGAAACAGGGGTTGTTTTATTCAGCATTGAAATACACCAGGTTATTCCCCAATCTTTTAGCTACACAACACTATTTTTCAACGTAATCTCCATTCAATGCTACGGCCTTACGCCACCTTGAAATGAGGGCCTGTATGCCTGCACGGTACCATTCAACTGGTCGATGTCGGAGCCAACATCGTACTGCATCAATAACTTCTTCATCATCCGCGTAGTGCGTCCCACGGATTGCGTCCTTCATTGGGCCAAACATATGGAAATCCGACGGTGCGAGATCGGGGCTGTAGGGTGCATGAGGAAGAACAGTCCACTGAAGTTTTGTGAGATCCTCTCGGGTGCGAAGACTTGTGTGAGGTCTTGCGTTGTCATGAAGAAGGAGAAGTTCGTTCAGATTTTTATGCCTACGAACACGCTGAAGTCGTTTCTTCAATTTCTGAAGAGTAGCACAATACACTTCAGAGTTGATCGTGTGACCATGGGGAAGGACATCGAACAGAATAACCCCTTCAGCGTCCCAGAAGACTGTAACCATGACTTTACCGGCGGAGGGTATGGCTTTAAACTTTTTCTTGGTAGGGGAGTGAGTGTGGCGCCACTCCATTGATTGCCGTTTTGTTTCAGGTTCGAAGTGATGAACCCATGTTTCATCGCCTGTAACCATCTTTGACAAGAAATTGTCACCCTCAGCCACATGACGAGCAAGCAATTCCGCACAGATGGTTCTCCTTTGCTCTTTATGGTGTTCGGTTAGACAACGAGGGACCCAGTGGGAACAAACCTTTGAATATCCCAACTGGTGAACAATTGTGACAGCACTACCAACAGAGATGTCAAGTTGAGCACTGAGTTGTTTGATGGTAATCCGTCGATCATCTCGAACGAGTGCGTTCGCACGCTCCGCCATTGCAGGAGTCACAGCTGTGCACGGCCGGCCCGCACGCGGGAGATCAGACAGTCTTGCTTGACCTTGCGGCGATGATGACACACGCTTTGCCCAACGACTCACCGTGCTTTTGTCCACTGCCAGATCACCGTAGACATTCTGCAAGCGCCTATGAATATCTGAGATGCCCTGGTTTTCCGCCAAAAGAAACTCGATCACTGCCCGTTGTTTGCAACGCACATCCGTTACAGACGCCATTTTAACAGCTCCGTACAGCGCTGCCACCTGTCGGAAGTCAATGAAACTATACGAGACGAAGTGGGAATGTTTGAAAATATTCCACAAGAAATTTCCGGTTTTTTCAACCAAAATTGGCCGAGAAAAAAAATGTGTTGCATTACTTATTGAACTGCCCTCGTATTAATGTTTCCGACGTCCATTACTTGCCTACACTGAGAGCCGTTTACTTTAAACACTGTACATTCAGTTATGGTATAAAAATAAGAAGAGCCTTCAGATCAAGTGTACACGGCCAAACCAAAATCACAAGAGATTGAAAAGGAAACGACCTGTAGTGAACAGTGACCACGCTGGCAGACTGATAACCAAATTATTTGCACTGTTCATAAACGCCTGCGTGTCCTATATAGCCGGCCTGCTAAGGTCGTAGGTTCGAATCCTGCCTCGGGCATGGATATGCGTGATGTCCTTAGGTTAGTTAGGTATAAGTAGTCCTAAGTCTAGGCGACTGGTAACCTCAGATGTTAAGTCCCATAGTGTTTAGAGCCATTTGTCCTACATAAGTAATCACCAAGTGGGAGAACTAACCTACTTATTGACTGACTACAGTTGACAATAAAACGAAAGGAAAAAGAGAAAAGAACAATACCTCTAAAGTGTGACTCGACGGATTATGTGATATACCAGCATGCGCTTATAAAGTTTCTTTCACCGAAAAACACTCTACAGTTTTTCGTGACGTAAAGACTTACATAACCTGAGAACATACAGAGCTCAACGACCTCATCAGACTGAACTACGGATCCACACATACGCTCTAAATTTGGAAATAAATCCCATAAAGTACGTTAAGATACTAAGTTCACAAAAAAAACTCTTTAATTATGAATAAGAAGTAAAAAAAAGTCGCTATGGAAGCATGAGGTTCGCAGAGCTTGTAAATTGACTACCACAGTTCATTAGATTTCATTCGTGAGAAATGAAAGAAAACGATGTGCTTTTTCTTCGGAAGTTTGTAAAATATGCATACTGATGCGCCAAATTCTGTTAAAATTATAAGGAATGTAGCAACCAGTCGCGGAAACATAATTTATTTATCCTGTTGCAAATCGATTTTGACTAGTATCAGTCATCAGTGGTGCATTTTTCTAACGTGACTTCATGATAGAAATCTGCCAAGGACAGTACTTCTACTTATGGCATTTATCGGTTAGAAAAATGCACCGATGAAGACTGATATCAGTCGAAATCGAAATTGCAACGAGAGAAATAAATTATGTTCCCGCGACTGGTTACTACATTCTTTATAATTTTGTATTCCACTGTCGCTCCACAGAAAGGGAACCGTATGGAGCCCAACATTCAAAAATTCTGTTAACTTTCTTGGTAGTAAGAAGATGTCCTACTGTCAGCGTATGACGGACGAAGACCTCCAATGGCATATGCTATGCACTATATTACAACGACTTGAGACTGCCTTAACATTAGAACTTCAATGTTCCCACTATCACATGTAAGGTTAATTTTCGATGAAACAGTGACATAACGCGCTGAATACTAACAGTCGACTTAGTGATGAACTTTTGTGGTGTTGGAATAGAGCTACGATTCTAGAGTGGTGAGAGTGAAAGAACAAATTTAAACAAAGAGAGAACATTTCGTCTGCGACAGTGGAAACTAATGACATTCGAAACATTTGGACATGTGTAAATTTTTGGTGGTAATAATTAGTGGGCTCAGAAAATTTTGGAGTGAGTATTTTAGTGGCAGAGAAGTGGAACAAAATATGGGAAGAAATTATTTACGCCTGTCGATACTACGAGTGCGTACTGAAAAGTAATGCCTCCCAATTTTTTTTACAATACTGGCCGTTAGAATTGCTACACCGAGAAGAAATGCAGATGATAAACGGGTATTCATTGGACAAATATATTATATTAGAACTGACATGTGACTACATTTTCACGCAATTTGGGTGCATGGATCCTGAGAAATCAGTACCCAGAAAAACCACCTGTGGCCGCAATAACGGCCTTGACACGCCTGGGCATTGAGTCAAACAGAGCTTGGATGGCGTGTACAGGTACAGCTGCCCATGCGGCTTCAACACGATACCACAGTTCATCAAGAGTAGTGACTGGAGTATTGCGACGAGCCTGTTGCTCGTCCACCATTGACCAGACGTTTTCAATTGGTGAGAGATCTGGAGAATGTGCTGGCCAGGGCGGCAGTCGAGCATTTTCTGTATCCAGAAAGGCCAGTACAGGACCTGCAACAATGGGTAGTGCATTATCCTGATGAAATGTAGGGTTTCGCTGGGATCGAATGAAGGGTAGAGCCACGGGTCGTAACACATCTGAAATTTAACGTCCACTGTTCAAAGTGCCGTCAATGCGAACAAGAGGTGACCGAGACGTGTTACCAATGGTATCCCATACCATCACGCCGGGTGATACGCCAGTATGGCGATGACGAATACACGCTTCCAATGTGCGTTCACCGCGATGTCGCCGGCCGAATTGGCCGTGCGGTTAAAGGCGCTGCAGCCTGGAACCGCGAGACCGCTACGGTCGCAGGTTCGAATCCTGCCTCGGGCATGGATGTTTGTGATGTCATTAGGTTAGTTAGGTTTAACTAGTTCTAAGTTCTAGGGGACTAATGACCTCAGCAGTTGAGTCCCATAGTGCTCAGAACCATTTGAACCATTTTTCACCGCGATGTCGCCAAACACGGACGCGACCATCATGATGCTGTAAACAGAACCTGGATTCATCCGAAAAAATTACGTTTTGCCATTCGTGCACCCAGATTCGTCGTTGAGTACACCATCGCAGGCGCTCCTGTCTGTGATGCAGCGTCAAGGGTAACCGCAGCCATGGTCTCCGAGCTGATAGTCCATGCTGCTGCAAACGTCGTCGAACTGTTTGTGCAGATGGTTGTTATCTTGCAAACGTCCCCATCTGTTGACTCAGGGATCGAGACGTTGCTGCACGATCCGTTACAGCCATTCGGATAAGATGCCTGTCATCTCGACTGCTAGTGATACGAGGCCGTTGGGACCTAGCACGGCGTTCCGTATTACCCTCCTGAACCCACCGATTCCATATTCTGCTGACAGTCATTGGATCTCGACCAAAGCGAGCAGCAATGTCGCGATACGATAAACCGCAAAAGTTGGAAACGTGATGGTACGCATTTCTTCTCCTTACACAAGGCATCACAACAATGTTTCACCAGGCAACGCTGGTCGACTGCTGTTTGTGTATGAGAAATCGGTTGGAAACTTTCCTCATGTCAGCACGTTGTAGGTGTCGCCACCGGTGCCAACCTTATGTGAATGCTCTGAAAGGTAGTCATTTACATATCACAGCATCTTCTTCATGTCGGTTAAATTTCGCATCTGTAGCACGTCATCTTCGTGGTGTAGCAATTTTAATGGCCAGTAGTGTAGTTACTACACATTACAATATTACACGCCACAATTCGGAGCCTTCTAGCGGCAGAGAAATGGTTCAAATGGCTCTGAGCACTATGGTACTCAACTTCTGAGGTCATTAGTCCCCTAGACCTTAGAACTAGTTAAACCTAACTAACCTAAGGACATCACACACATCGATGACCGTAGCGGTCGCGTGGTTCTAGACTGTAGCGCCTAGAACCGCTCGGCCACGCCGGCCGGCTAGCGGTAGAGGGTTGAAAGTATGCAAACGTGATAAAAAAAAAGATGTAGAATGTTAATAACAATTGTTTTATTTAAAAAGATAATTTCTTTTTACATAAAAGATTCGAATGCCCTACTTTTCAGCAAGCCTCGTAAAAGATGTCTCTTAAAAAAGTATCCGGCCTTATCTTCTTTTGCGAACACTAGATGGTTTTGAAATTAGCCCTCTTGCATGAGCCTACCCTGAACCTTCGTGCTCATGCGTTCATTTTTTCCCGCCTGTCGATAGTGTCAGTTGCCTGGGTAGAAGTAGTTCGGTGATGTCACGCGTAGTGCTCGCATAGGTTTTTCATTGCAAGGGAAATGATAGACCGACTGGAGCGGTGCTACTGTATCAAATTTTGCCAGAAAGTGGACGACAGTCAAGTGGAAACCATTCGGAAGTTTGAGACGGCTTCCGGTGACGATGCTACAGGCATCACACGGATTAAGGAGTGGTACGACCGGTTTAAAGATGGCTGCACATCGTTGCAAAACGAGCCACGCTGCGGTCGGCACCATGTCATTGCCAAAGTCAGCGGTGTGATAATGGGGGACACTGGGGGTGTGTGACTATCATAGAAATTGCGGAAGAGGTGGGCATCCGTATTTTCTCAACACATTCCATTGTGACCGAAGATTTGGCCACGTAGAGAGTATCGGTGAAATTAGTGCCGAAGCTCTGTCGGCGGATCAAAATCAACTTCATGTTGAAGTCTCACAGGACGTGCTGGGCTCCACAGACAGTGACCCCGACTTCGCGAAAACCATAACCACAGGTGACGAGTGCTGAGCGAGCGGCTTCGACCCGGAAACCAAATCCAGTCGCCTCGGTGGAAGCATTCCTCGTCACCAAGACCAAAGAAGGCCCGCCAAGTGCGCAGCAACGCCCAAGTGATACTGACTGCTTTCTTTGACGCCCGCGGTGTGGTACACCACTAGTACACACCGCAGGGTCAAACATTCACAGAGATGTCATCCGTCACCTATGTGATGCTGTGTGGCACAATAGACCGGACTCGTGATCGACAGGAAATTAGTGCCTCAATTGCGACAATGTTGCAGCATATTCCTTGATTCAGACTTTTTTTTTAGCGAAAAAACAGATTACTGTGCTTCAAACGGCTCTTCACTCTCCTGGTATGGCCCCATGTGATTTCTGGCTGTTTCCTAAAGTCAAGAAGCCATTTCACGTAAGAGAGGACATTCTGTCAGCAACGACAGCGAGCGAAACTCTATTCCGAAACAGGATTTATCGGCATGCTTCCAACAATGGCGGCGCCGATGGCAGAAGTCCATGGAGTCCCAAGGCAGCTACTTTGAGGGTGATTTAGGTGTCCAGTGCTCCAGGTAAGCCAGTCTTTCTTTCCGGCCAAAGGTCGGATACTTTTCCTATATACCTCGTATACCCTGTGCAAGCAGAAGTGCAAACGCAATCGAACAGCAAAAGATATACACAGCGATGAAACGAAGAAATACGAGACTCCAAAAGAAGAGATAATGAACCAGTTTTATAGGTCGCAAGTCCAGAGACGTAAGATGGAAACCACGAGTTAAAGGCGAGAACACTATAACGTGTAGTTAAAGGACGTTTAGATTGGTTTAACCGTAATGTTATTTAAGTTTCACAGTAATGAATAATTTGAACTGAAACAGGTCATCTGGTTGATGAGATTCCTTCAGAACCACAGATATCGGTAAGTGGTATAGCAAGTACAAAGTCATTTGACTTTATCGTTAACGTGGAACCTATATTGTGTTAGAACACTATGAATTACCTCGAAGGAAACTGTCTGTTGACACACAGTCAACATGGGTTTAGAAAACATCGTTCCTGTGAAACACAACTAGCTCTTTATTCACATGAAATGTTGAGTGCTATTGACAAGGGATTTCCGATCAATTCCGTATTTCTGGATTTCCGGAAGGCTTTTGACACTGTACCACACAAGCGACTCCTAGTGAAATTGCGTGCTTATGGAATACCGTCTCAGTTATGTGACTGGATTTGTGATTTCCTGTCAGACAGGTCACAGTTCGTAGTGATTGACGGAAGGTGATCGAGTACAACAGAAGTGATTTATGGCGTTCCCCAAGGTAGTGTTATAGGCCATTTGCTGTTCCTTATTTATATAAACGATTTGGGAGACAATCTGAGCAGCCGTCTTAGGTTGTTTGCAGAGGACGTTGTCGTTTACCGACTAATAAAGTCATCAGATGATAAAAAAATTGCAAAACGATTTAGAAAAGATATCCGAATGGTGCAAAAATTGGCAGTTGACCCTAAATAACGAAAAGTGTGAGGTCATCCACATGAGTGCTAATAGAAATTTGTTAAACCTCGGTTACACGATAAATCAGTCTAATTTAAAATCCGTAAATTCATCTAAATACCTAGTTATTACAATTACGAACAACTTAAATTGGAAGGATTACATAGAAAATGTTCTGGGGAAGGCTATCCAAAGACTGCGTTTTATTGGCAGGACAATTAGAAAATCTGACAGATCAGTTAAGGAGACTGCCTACACTACCCTTGTCCATCCTCTTTTAGAATACTGCTGCGCGGTGTGGGATCCTTACCAGATAGGACTGACTGACTACATCGAAAAAGTTCAGAGAAAGGCAGCACGTTTTGTATTATCGCGAAATAAGGGAGAGAGTGTCACAGAAATGATACAGGATTTGGGCTGGACATCATTAAAAGAAAGGTGTTCTTCATTGCGACGGAATGTTCTCACGATATTCCAATCACCAACTTTCTCCTCCGAATGCGAAAATATTTTGTTGATATCGATCTACATAGGGAGAAACGATCACCACGATAAAATAAGGGAAATCAGAGCTCGTACGCAAAGATAAAGATGTTCGTTCTTTCCGCCCGCTATGCGAGATTGGAATAATAGAGAATTGTGAAGGTGGTTCGATGAATCCTCTGCCAGGCACTTAAATGTGATTTGCAGAGTATCCATTTAGATGTAGATGACATGTTGGCACAAACATATGAAAGTGAAGATTTACAATGAGATTAACAGAAACATATTTTCGCTATACTAATGAAACGTTTTCACTTTCAACGTAACAGCCTGAAGAAGAGTGCTAGAATAGTGCAGAGAATGGTATAAAGAGAAATTGAAGAAGTGCAGCACGATAAGTACTTCGGATTCAGAAAGGATTGACTTGCATTAGAAGTAATTGGACCCCATCATGGAAGTCACAAATTCAAAAATCGGATAACTTTCTTGGTCCAGGGGAAGCTTTCGACTATGTTAATCCAACAAGATGCTTCAGAGAGGAGAAAATATTAGTGTATTCAACCCCTTTTTCCTTATATGATACGCTATCTCTGTAGACTGTTTGGAGCTATGAAGAAGCAATGAGGGAAATAAAGAGAAGTTTCAGGAGTGGGATTAAGTTTCAGAATGAAGGGATATCATCGATAAGATACGCTGAAAACATTGCAGTCCTCTGTGAAAATGAGGAAGAATTACAGGACATGCTTATTGGAAAGAGAAATATTCTGAGGACAGAAACCAAAAGAAGACGAAAATAATGAGGAGTACCAGAAATGAGGTTACAATGAAGCCTACCATCAAAATTGTATGAAGTGAAGGACTTCTGATACCTTAGAAGCAACGTAAGATATGACGAGTGAAGCAAGGAGGACATAAACAGCAGAACAACACAGGTAAATAGAGCATTCCTGGCCATAGTGTCAAACATTGCAATTAACTTTAGGAAGAAATTTCTGATAACGTACGTTTGGAGCACTGCTCCATTTGCTTCTGAATGATGGGCTATGGAAAAACCCAAAACGAAGACAATCGAAGCGTTTGAGATGCAATGTTCTAGAAGGATGTGGAAAGTCAGGTGGATTGATAGGCAGAATTGACGAAGAAAGTACATAGGTTGTGTAAAACACTGAGAAGGAAAAAGGACAGAATAATACGTAGCACTTGTATTAAGACAGCAGGAAATAAGTTCCATGGTATCAGAGGGTGCTGTAGAGGGTAAAAACTGTTCGAGACGAAAAAGATTGTAATAAATCCAACAAATTAACGTAGTGTGGAAAGGTTACTCTGAGACAAAAAGGCTGGCACAAAAGAAGAAATGGTGGGGGCTGCAAACCAGTCAGAGTACTGATGATCACGAAATCGCCGGCCGGTGTGGCCGAACGGTTCTAGGCGCTTTAGTCTGGAACCGCGCTACCGCTGCGGTCGCTGGTTCGAATCCTGCCTCGGACATGGATGCGTGTGATGTCCTTACGTTAGTTAGGTTTAAGTAGTTCTAAGTTCTAGGGGACTGATGACCTCAGATGTTAAGTCCCATAGTGCTCAGAGCCATTTGAACCATTTTGAACCACGAAACCTTGGTAATGAAAACGATCGAGATAAAGTGAACTCTATGCAAATGGATCTCTTTCATGCTTATTTATTTGTGTACAGTTGCGATTATTACTGATATCTTAGTGGACGAAATAGTAGTAAAGTTCCATATACGTTGTAGCAACAACTGGAGAATAGGGTTCAAGGCTACAATCGAGTTATCAGGCGAAATGCAGTGAGTGGTATTGCACAGGTGTGCAGTCTGATTCCCCCAACCCATATAATTATTTCTGGATCAGTCCACAAAAATTGTTGATGGTTACACACTAACTGTTTTGGAAGTGTTCAAGAAAAGCCCCGTAGTTTTTCTACTATGGAATGGTTTAACACTGCCACTGAAGCTAACTGGAAATCGGTTTCAGGGAGGAGGACGAAGAGATTAGTGTTAAACGTCCCGTCGACAACGAGGTCATTAGAGGTGCTGCAAAAGCTCGGATGAGCGAGGGATGGAGAAGGAACCATCCCAGCATTTGCCTGAAGCGATTTAGGGAAGTCATGGGAAACCTAAACGAGGAGGATGCACGCGGGTTTCAGACGCGGTCCTCCCAAATGCGAGTCCATTGTGCTAACCACTGCGCCAATTCGCTCGGTAAGTCGGTTTGAAAAGTAACTGCAACCAGTCATGTACTTCGTAGTTCTTTCACTGGCGATTAAACGATTGCTGACTCTTCATCAAAGCCCGCATCCCGTGGTCGTGCGGTAGCGTTCTCGCTTCCCACGCCCGGGTTTCCGGGTTCGATTCCCGGCGGGGTCAGGGATTTTCTCTGCTTCGTGATGGCTGGGTGTTGTGTGCTGTCCTTAGGTTAGTTAGGTTTAAGTAGTTCTAAGTTCTAGGGGACTAATGACCATAGATGTTAAGTCCCATAGTGCTCAGAGCCATTTGAACTCTTCATCAAATGTTGACATTTGCGGGAATTGCGGCGCAACTACGAAGGCTATCGTGACGAAATTCGTGATGGAGCCATTGGAACGAGTACGATCCAAGCATATATCGTAGTGGGAAATCTTCGTGATGAGCTACTGGCTGTTACACGAGCAAACTATGGACATGGCGGTAGGGTCACACAATCAATGCCTTCTACATTACCGGTCGTTAATAACGATGCTTAGCTTCTGACGAGCTCCCGGTAAGTGCGACAGGCTGCAGTATGTGGCAGCGGAAGCAGCCAACAGATTTGGGCCCGCGGCCGGTTACGTCAGCGCCGGAAAGCCCTGGTGACGCGCGTGTGGGAGGCGAGGCGCGGCCTTGCGCCTAGGCCGCCAGCTAACGGCCGGCGCGCCCACATGCACATGCATGTGCGTTACGTACACGCAGACGCCTGCATATGCATGCCGCCGTGGGAGGGGCCTTCAACCCGATGGGCCTGGTTTCGGTACAGCAAATGTACTCGGCCGGGCTCATGTGCTTCCGTCTTTGTTCAGAGATGCAGACGCATACCTGGACCTCTTTTGGTACGTGGAATAATGAATATATACCACCGGTCATCTAATATGCAAATTCCTGAACAGGTATCTTCAAATACTATAATGAAGTACACGTCAGCTTCAATGACCGAACCAAAAGAGACTGGGTGAAAAGTACTTATTAATTTTTTATCACGTAATATTTAACAGAGTTGCAAATTCTGAGTTTACAGCGCTCCCTCCCACCTCTTCTTTCGTATTCATCAGTATTACACTGAAGTACCAAATAAGCTGGTATTCAAATACAAAGATATGTAAAGAGGCAGAATACGGCGCTGCAGTCGGGAACGCCTATATAAGACAGAAAGTGTCTGGTTAGATAGGAAGTATCTTGTTAGATAGATTACTGCTGCTACTATGGCAGGTTATCAAGATTTAAGTGAGTTTGAACGTAGTGTTATAGTCGGGGCAATAGCAGTGGGACACAGAATCTCCAAGGTAGCGATGACGTGGGGATTTTCCCGTACGACCATTTCACGAGTGCACCGTGAATAGCAGGAATCCGGTAAAACATCAAATCACCGACATCACTGCGGCCGGAAAAAGATCCTACAAGAACGGGACCAACGACGACTGAAGAGAATCGTTCAACGTGCAACCCTTCCACAGATTGGTGCATATTTCAATGCTGGGTCATCACAAGCGTCAGCATGCGAACCATTCAATTAAATATAATTGGTATGGGCTTTCGGAGCCGAAGGATCACTCGTGTACTCTTGAAGACTGCACGGCACGGAGCCTGACGCCTCACCAGGGCCCGTCACACCGACATGGGACTGTTGATGGCTGGAAACATGTCGCCTGCTCAGAAGAGTCTCGTTTCAAATTGTATCGAGCTGATGGTTGTGTACGGGTATGGAAACAATCTCATGAATCCATGGACCTTGCATGTCAGCAGGGGACTGTTAAAGCTGGTGCAGCTCCTGTAATGGTGTGGGGCGTGTGCAGTTGGAGTGGTATGGGTTCCATGATACGTCTAGATACGACTGTGGCAGGTGACACTGCCTCATCACTTGCATCCATTCGTGTCCATTGTGCATTCTGAGGGACGTGGGTAATTCCAGCAGGACAATGCGACATCTCACACGTCCAGAATTGCTACAGAGTGGCTCCAGGAACACTCTTCTGAGTTTAAACACTTCCGCTGGCCACCAAACTCCCCAGACATGAACATAATTGAGCCTATCTGGGATGCCTTGCAATGTGCTGTTCTCCAAACCCTCGTTCTCTTACGAATTTATGGACAGGCCTGCAGAATTCACGGTGTCATTTCCCTCCAGCACTACTCCAGACATTAGCCGAGTCCATGCCAAGTCATGACGCTTCACTTCTGCGTGCCCGCGGGGGCCCTACACGACATTAGGCAGGGATGCGAGTTTCCTTGGCTCTTCAGTGTATAAGTGCAATCGGAATTGTAAATCTGTGTGCTGTGATTAGAAACTGACCTACGTCCATACACAATTAGATAAAGTCCTGATTGCGAAGTTGCATCGCTGTTACGAAGACGTTTGCAGTGATAAATACTGATCTACTGTCATGGACAGTTTGATGAAATCCTTATCTATGAAACTATGATCAAAATTACGAATTTTAATGCTCCTATCTTCAGTTTCAAAACTCGATATGACGATAAGTAATTAGAGAAAGTGACACATATACTTAAGTAAATATGCGCAAAGGTAAATGAATTTGGACTGCTGTGTACTTGAGTGTCAATAGTCGGAAAATACTTATAAAGTCCTAACCGAAAATTATGTGTTGCAGCTTGTAGCCAAAAGTAGTGCTGTGACGATGTTTCCTCACGACTACAGTTACTGAACTTAGATGCCAGAAGATTGGTCACTGGAATACTGAGTCAAACCAATAGGAACACGTAATTTAAAAGCAGAATCTGCACACGGGACTGTCTAAGTATCATCTACTCCAAGAAATCCATAAAATATCTCACTATTGCAGTTAGGCACTTGCTCATAGTCTCCCACAGCAACCTCCATTCTGGAACAGTTTCCAATACTTATCTTGACGCACCTCTAAATCAGTCATCCTCAGGACAGTAAATTTAACATTAATGAATTGAAATAGCTGTGTACAAATGATTTATTTGATTATTCGCACTGGTGAGACAAAGATTTTAGCAACAGAAGTCGACCAGATGGTGGCACATCTTTAGAGGGGAGTGAGCATATGGGCTCAGATCGCTGACATCAGCATCAGCATTCCTGGAATTGCTGACATCAGCATCAGCCTTTTTCCACCATCGCTTTTCTCTGCCTCGTGATGACTGGGTGTTGTGTGATGTCCTTAGGTTAGTTAGGTTTAAGTAGTTCTAAGTACTAGGGGACTGATGACCTCAGATGTTAAGTCCCATAGTGCTCAGAGCCATTTTGAACCACCATCGCTGACACCAGCATCCAGTGCTGGGGCTATGGCATTATTCCTGAAATTTGTCAATCCCCCTTCCCCCCTCCTTGTAATCAATGGCATTATTCGTTTTACGAAGAATGCGAGGTGGCCAATGACATGCAAGCTCAGTCCCCAGCCTTTGAGAAATTTTAATTTTTATAGTTTAGATGCATAAGCATCGTCAGTTACCGTCTGAAAATCCACCCAATATCGTGTGCCACCAGCAGCAACAGTGGACAGCTGGTAAGAAAATGTCCGTCCCTAAGTGTTTGTCAATTGCTTAGGTTTTTGTTGTTATAGATGACGACACACAGAAGTTCTTACCTGAAACACAGAAGCAGCAGCAGCAGTCCCTGTACACAGGATATCTGCAGACTTGGTGTCATTCGACTGTGTCGCAGCACAGCCACAACAACAGCAGCATCATCTACCAGAACTTGAATCTCAGCTAAGTGCTACCTATTCACCAACACTTATAACGTGACAACAGATGGATCTAAATCTGTGAATGTAGACCTAGAACCTTACAGCGACTTTGATGTGGTGATTAAGATTGAGATAGAGAATGTTCAACAGATTGGTATCACAATGAAGAGTCAAAGAAGCTGGTACACTAGCCAAATATTGTGTAGGGCCTTCGCGAACACGCAGAAGTCCCGAAACACGACGTGAGATGGACTCGACTAACGTCTGAAGTAGTGCTGGTGGGAACTGACACCATGAATCCTGCCGAGATGGCCATAAATCCGTAAGAGTACGACGGAGTGGAGATCTCTTCCCAGCAGCACATTGTAAGATATCCCAGATATGCTCAATAATGTCCATTTCTGGGGAGTTTGGTGCCCAGTGGTATGTTTAAACTCAGAAGAATGTTCCTGGAGCCACTCTGAAGCGATTCTCAACGCGTGGGGTATCACATTGCCCTGCTGGAAGTACCCAAGTGCGTTGGAAAGAACAGTGGACATGAATGGATGCAGGTCGTCAGACAGAATGCTTATGTATGTGTCACCTGACAACGCGTGGGGTATCACATTGCCCTGCTGGAAGTACCCAAGTGCGTTGGAAAGAACAGTGGACATGAATGGATGCAGGTCGTCAGACAGAATGCTTATGTATGTGTCACCTGACAACGCGTGGGGTATCACATTGCCCTGCTGGAAGTACCCAAGTGCGTTGGAAAGAACAGTGGACATGAATGGATGCAGGTGGTCAGACAGAATGCTTATGTATGTGTCACCTGACATAGTAGTATCTAGACGTATCAGGGGTTCCATATCACTCCAACTGAGCACGCCCACACCATTACAGAGCCTCTATCAGCTTGAACTGTACCCTGCTGACATGCATGGTCCATGGATTCGTGAGGTTGTCTCCATATCCGTACACGTCCATCCGCTCGATACAATTTGAAATGAGACTTGTCCGGCCAGGCAACATTTTTCCACCCATCAACAGTCCAATGTCTGTGCTGATGGGCCCAGGCGAGTCTTAAAGCTTTATGTCGTGCGGTCATCAAGGGTACACGAGTGGGCCTTCGGCTACGAAATCCCATATCGATGGTGTTTCGTTGAATGGTTCGCACGCTGACATTTGTTGATGGCCCAGAATTGAAATCTGTAGCAGTTTGCAGAAGTGTTGCTCTTCTATCACGTTGAACGATTCTCTTTAGTCGTTGTTGGTCCCTCTTTTGCAGGATCTTTTTCTGGCCGTAGAGATGTCGGAGATTTAATGTTTTACCGGATTCTTGATATGCATGGTACAGTCGTGAAATGGTGGTATAGGAAAATCCTCTCTTCATTGCTACCTCGGAGATGCTGTGTCCCATCGCTCGTGCGCCGACTGTAACACCACGTTCAATCTTACTTAAATCCTGGTAACCTGCCATTGTAGCAGCAGTAATCGATCTACCAACTGTGCCAAACACTTGTTATCTTGTATAGGCGTTACCGACAGCAGCGCCTTATTCTGCCTGTTTACATATCTCTGTATTTGAACACGCATGACTATACCAGTTTCTTTGGCGATTCGGTGTGAAAGGAGGCTATCTATGACATAGAGAAAAGAATTATTTGGACAATACTGTAAAACTGAATGACACTGTGTGAATAAGAGAAATGTTCTGCTAAATATTGTTCATATTTAATTGCGTCCTACACTATCTTACACATGCTCTGATATTTTTTATAAAAAATAAATTTTTGCTGCAGTTAATGTTTCTGCAGTCGCATTTAAGTTCTGGTTTCCATGCATCTAACAACTGGCTTACCGTAGAACACGTTCTACATCTGAACAAATACCCCAGACGTTGCTGTGCAGTGCATGGTGGAGGCTGCTCACGTATTCAAATGGAAGATGAATTACAGTTTTTCCCGTGCCCAACAGCTGCCTCTACCTTTATGTTTCTATCCTACGAGAAACATCCGGAAAAGTAGTAGCACATCCATAGTCAACGTATTTGGTGGTACTGCATTAAAACTAACAGCACAGTAGTCACTGCAGAATGTATGTCTAAAGTTATATGCATAGGAGCTGAATATACAGTTCTGTTATTCACATAAGCGTTCTGTGCTCTTGAAACTACCTCAGAGAGTGGACGATAAGCTACCTAGAAGAGGCGAACGTTTTGTGCAGCATCATGTAGGCATCACAATGGCATCGTAGCGGCATCTTGATAGTGACACACAGCGTCAGACTGGCGTCTTATCAGCATTTGGTGTCACGTTGACGTTGCGTTCGAGTCACGATGGTGTCATGTTGGCATCGCACTGGCGTTGCGTTGAGGTCAGTGCACTGTTGGTACTGTGACGGCGTAATGCAGGAAACACACCAACGTCACACTGGCATCGCTGGCATCGTGGTGGCATTGCGATGGCGTCATTCAGGAATCACAATGGTGTCACACTGACTTCGCCAGCGTCGTGGTTGTGTCGGGTTCCATCAGAATGACGCCATGCTTGCGTCGCTCTGGCATCATGTTGACACGGTGACATGCCAGTGCGAAGCTAGCAAAACACCATCATGATGCCAATGCTACGTCATCAGAGTGTTCAAATACTTTTAGGTCAGGCAGACACTTCTGCATCCCGTTGTCTTTAACTATAACAACACAAACCTAAGTATAAACTTTCTTAATATATCATAAAAGGTCAGAGGGTCTGTGCATGGAAGCACTATAGTATCGGAGTGCCGTGATCCACATATACGAAATAACCATATTGTTATAGCAAAACGAACTGACAAATACTTACTGATAAAATTCTTCTCCCAGCCAATCGCAGCTGCTGCTGATGGTGCTTCATTCTGGAGGGACGTACAGATGGTAAATGATAGTGCTTTTGCAACTAAACTGTAAAAACTAAAATTTCTTAAAGAGTGAGAGGTCTGACTTGAACAGCATTAACTGGTCTGTGTTTTTCCAAAACGCATAATACCATTGGCTACAGGGGGAGCTGGAATGGGGAATTCCAGATATAATGTCCCAGTGCCAGACGCTGGGATCACCGATTCTCGGAAAACGCTGACGCTGATGTCAGCAGTTCCAGGAATGCTGACGCTGATGACAGCGACTTGAGACTGCATGCCCATTGCCCCTCTGCTGTGAAAGTAAATAAAAGGTATCTGACACAGATAATTGTTTTAATTTGTCTTTTGTAATCCTTGCATCACGCCATGAGCTATCGCTGTTGACAACACAACCTGCCAACAGCCCTGCCATCCGCCTAGGCAGTTGCAAAGTTGCAGAGTCTTTTTCTACACAGTTTGACATGACACATTTTTCATTTTTGTCCTATAATTTTTGTGTGTAATGTATCCCAGATGAGCTCATATAAATGAATGACCGCATCTACACATATGAACAACATGGCAGACCCATACCTCATAATTCCTACGCTAGCAAACTCAAGATTTCACAGAGGGGCAGTAGAACCGTTTGTCTTGTTTACCATTCAGTTGCAGCAGTGGAGAGCCTCCTTATCTTTTTTTTATTTTATGTTTTATTTTTAATTTTTATTACAATCAACGATCGATGTAGCGTTATGACTGATTGAGTAGAATTAGATAGAATCATGGTTCTTTTGGAAAGGACATGCCTAACTTCTTTTTCAGTGTTAGCACTATTCCAGATTGTGTTACGTTATAAGACACTCGTCGTCGACTCTAACCTTCTTTTGTTCTCTGTTTCACGAGAGAGAGCTTCAGAAAGTAATTTACACATGTCGTCCCACGCTAAGACCACTGCGCAACAAGAGAGACGCGTTGTCAGGAAAGAGTAAATTTTCTTGGTGTCCTACAGAGACAGTTCGGCTGCTTTAAGGATAACATGTGGGAACTGGAAACGTACTCTAAAGATGAAGTACGCAAGCAGTTCGATACTTGTAGATAAATGTCTAAACTGCACACAAATTAAAAGTGAAATTCTGGCGATATATGGATGAAATGCAATGTCACGTCCAGACGTACTGAAATGGTGCCCAGAATGTGACCAAGGGCTCACAGACTTGGTGATGGTGATTGGAGGGACGGCCGTGGTCATGACCACAGATGACAATGTCCAGGCAATAGAAGAACTGACTCGCAGCAGTCGCAGATTTTCCGACAGTGAGGACGTTCACATAGCGGTTCTCAAAAGGGTCTGTGACCAAGTAGTGGATTTCTGTAGCTGAGAAATCGAACGATTGTTTAACATTATGACCGTTGTTTATGAAGACTTGGTGACTATGTTGAAAAATATTGTCACGTATCTGTATCACAATGAAGTGTAGTGCAGCATTCAAAGAAATTTCCTTGGCCTTCGACAGTAATGTGTAACTCACTTTTTGAAGCCCACCTCGTAGTATTATGTACCGATCAATCCATAAGAAACAGAAAATTGACGCCTACGGATAGAGATTCGGTGCAGTTTCCGATAAATATACAGAAACGCGTGAGGTTTTGTTGAAATGGAAAACAAAATTGTCATAAGAAATGCATTTTTTAAGAACAAGTAGCACTGTAGCGAACCAGATGTCACTAAGTCACAAAGGCTGCAAAAGGTTCGGGGACCATGCGGTGCAGATCTATAGGTCCTTTATCCTCTCCATATAGTGTCAATAGATAGCAGCCTCCTGGGCATTAATACTGATTTTCGAAGACTGAACCGCAACTTATGTTTCAAACAGCACGCCAATTATCACCATGAGGCTGAGACCGTGGGGTCGTACACACTTGGATTGCTGTCTTCGCATCGCCCAATCAGTTATAGGGGGCGGGACGGGCATTGCTGGTAAAAAAACACAACAAAGAGAAGTAGTTGTTAAACTTTCTTTGAATATGAAAATAAACGTATTATGGGAAGGAGGAAGTTCGTATCGATGGATCAGCTAAAGCAGATGTGTAACAAAATCATCGGATATTACAAAAAATATTTTATTTAGAGTGTAACTTGAACATTATCTTTTGTCTGTTGCCATAGTATACACAGGCGTGATAAATATTTGCTGTTAACGGAAAATTTGAAAAAAAAAACATGTCTCATCGATCAAATCAAGGGAAATGGTATCATTCGTGGGGCCAGGTAATTTCAGTGACTGGGCTATTGTGTAACAACTGTTAAATACTACACACATCTAAATAATTGTGAATAACGTGAATTGAAACCAAGGAGGCTAAAACAAGAAATGTCATGTTCGAAGCTGAAAAGAAGGTTGACTGATTACCAAAGCATTTACAGTGCATTAGAACACACATAATGAAAACCACCACTTAAATTTTGTTACAAAACTCAATTTGGCTCATTCAAGACAACTTACACTGAATTGCTTAACGACTAAGCACGTAACTTTATGTTGTAAATATGACACAGCTGTGTGAAGTGCGTTTACTTTCCAATGATGGCTGCAGAAATTAAATACTACTACTATATCATTACGACTGTTCAATCATTAACACTAGTCAGTTACAAGAGTCACAGTGCAAATTCTGCGTTACTTCTCTGCTGCAACTCGGGTTGCACCTAAGGACCGCTAGTATCCCCAGAGAAATCGACCGTCCCATCGATAGAGCCGACCCTTCGATAGCAACTGTCCCTTATGCATTTAATAAATCAGTGATTGCACACAAATATTAAATGTTTTTAACTGAAGCAACAGCTTCTGACATAAAAATTACATACATCTTCATTTACATGGATACTATGCAAATCACATTTAAGTGCCTGGCAGAGGGTTCGTCGAACCACCTTCACAATTCTCTCTTATTCCAATCTCGTATAGCGCGCGGAAAGAATGAACGCCTATATCTTTCCGTAGGAGCTCTGATTTCCCTTATTTTATCGTGGTGATCGTTCCTCCCTATGTAGGTCGGTGTCAACAAAATATTTTCGTATTCGGAGGAGAAAATTGGTGATTGGAATTTCGTGAGAAGATTCCGTCGCAACGAAAAACGCCTTTCTTTTAATGATGTCCACCCCAAATCCTGTATCGTTTCTGTGACATTCTCTCCCATATTTAGCGATAATACAAAACGTGCTGCCTTTATTTGAACTTTTTCCATGTACTCCGTCAATCCTATCTGGTAAGGGTCGCACACCGTGCAGCAGTATTCTAAAAGAGGACAAAGTGTAGTGTAGGCAATCTCCTTTGTAGGTCTGTTACATTTCCTAAGTGTCCTGCCAATGAACCGACGATGAAAAGTGTTATCATTAAAGAAATGGGCATGTCTTTCTGTTAATCTTGGTACTGATAATATTTCTTCACACTTCCACATATTATGTTGCTTTTTGATCACCCGGTACTAGCTTAACATGAAGGTCGTTTCCTTCTAGAGGGCACTAATTACTAGCGTCCCACTTATCCGTAACGGTCAGTAACTGTTTGCCTTCGAAGCGTGGCACGCACGAGCATGTAGCTAAGGTGACGAGGATGAAGTCGTTTGAGCTGACGAGCCGCCCTCGCTAGATGACGACAAGGACTGTTCCAGTTTCCATGGAAACGGGACTCCTAATTTCTGCGAGAGGCCACCTCGTTAGCTAAGCAGGTCGCTTCCCGCGCTGACACCACTTTTACTCTGCGAGGTGTCCACAACTGATGCATGTGGACGAGTAACACCCACGCGCGAGCGCGCGCACACACACACACACACACACACACACACACACACACACACACACACACACACAAACACAAACACAAAAAGAAAGACTGGAAGGGAGAGAGACCCAGAAAACGAAGAAGAAAGAGACTTGCACGTACGCGCCAAGTAAGGAACAAAGGTGAAGACACGCGCCGGTACACACGAGTGGGTCGCGAGAAGCTCCATTATCCGAGGCACTGGGCCTGCTGGGAAACGGGTCACAACCATGCGAAACGCCGCGGCTGGCCCAGGCACAAGCATCTAGTTCGGATTTATTCACTGCACTTTTTTATGGCCTTGTTTCATTTTTACGACACATTGACCATTACTGTTTAAGCTCTTCCTCCTGAGATTAAAAAAAAAAAGACACAGGAAAGTTTTCTTTTCGTACATTCCAACAAACCAATTCACGAGCATGACACAAATAATTTTTTTGCCGATTCACTAAGATATAAATGGATGTCTCCGTGTGTGGACCACCAGTCTCACTTATCTTGAAAACGCAGTGGCCTCTGGTTTGTATTTCTTCTTCCTGTTACAGTAAAATATTTATTGTATTTGAAACAGACAGCTGCACATGTTAATGTAGCTACACAGAAAATAAGTTTCTTAATGTCAACATTTATGAAATATATGACTTCCAATACAGGTTTTTGTTGATTCTCTGAAACAGCTTCATGAACGCAAGGAGATAAGTCATACAACAATTTCTGAAAAGTAATAATTCACTGCTCCCAGAAAAAAATATTTACGTATTAGTTTAATCTTCAAAACAATTATCTTCCACAATACATACAGAAATCTCACATTTGATCCATATGACTCTTGTTTGGGAATTGCAGCTAGGTTTCCAGCATTTTAAATCTTTCTTTGCATCAAGAAATTTTAACAGGTGTTCAGCACTGTCAAACCTAACTTCTGCAACCGCTTACAAAAGAGCTCGTCTTGGAAATTTAATCAGATTTTTCTACTTCATCTACATCTTCACTGTCTGAGAAATTCACTGTACTAGAATGTCTTCTTCTAGAAATTAGAATGACATATTTGTAAATAAATACAACTCTGCCAATTTGTATTTTATATTCAGTCGTTGACAGTCTTTTTTGTTTAGCTATTTGGCTGATTGAACACCACCTGTGGCACATTACCTGACAACTGGCAAGCACATGGTGTAAAATAATTAAATATCTCTGGTGGCTTCTTTCCTGCACGAATGTAACATCTGTAATATGATGAAAATCTGTCACGAAGATCAACATCTCCCAGGTTTCATTACAGAGTTTCACTATCACTGGTTGTGGAACGTCTAATTTGTTTTCTCTTATCTGCAGTGTGATCTGAGGTCTACATACGAGGACGCTCAGAAAGTAAGTTATTTTATAGTATATGAACTAAATGTATGAAAGTTGATTTAATTATCGCCATCTAGAATAGTCTTCGACCATGAACCATGGACCTTGCCGTTGGTGGGGAGGCTTGCGTGCCTCAGCGATACAGATGGCCGTACCGTAGGTGCAACCACAACGGAGGGGTATCTGTTGAGAGGCCAGACAAACATGTGGTTCCTGATGAGGGACAGCAGCCTTTTCAGTAGTTGCAGGGGCAACAGTCTGGATGATTGACTGATCTGGCCTTGTAACATTAACCAAAACGGCCTTGCTGTGCTGGTACTGCGAACGGCTGAAAGCAAGGGGAAACTACAGCCGTAATTTTTCCCGAGGACATGCAGCTTTACTGTATGATTAAATGATGATGGCGTCCTCTTGGGTAAAATATTCCGGAGGTAAAATAAGCCCCCATTCGGTTCTCCGGGCGGGGACTACTCAAGAGGACGTCGTTATCAGGAGAAAGAAAACTGGCATTCTACGGATCGGAGCGTGGAATGTCAGATCCCTTAATCGGGCAGGTAGGTTAGAAAATTTAAAAAGGGAAATGGATAGGTTAAAGTTAGATATAGTGGGAATTAGTGAAGTTCGGTGGCAGGAGGAACAAGACTTTTGGTCAGGTGATTACAGGGTTATAAATACAAAATCAAATAGGGGTAATGCAGGAGTAGGTTTAATAATGAATAAAAAAATAGGAGTGCGGGTTAGCTACTACAAACAGCATAGTGAACGCATTATTGTGGCCAAGATACACACAAAGCCCATGCCTACTACAGTAGTACAAGTTTATATGCCAACTAGCTCTGCAGATGATGAAGAAATTGATGAAATGTATGACGAGATAAAAGAAATTATTCAGGTAGTGAAGGGAGACGAAAATTTAATAGTGATGGGTGACTGGAATTCGTCAGTAGGAAAAGGGAGAGAAGGAAACATAGTAGGCGAATATGGATTGGGGGGAAGAAATGAAAGAGGAAGCCGCCTTGTAGAATTTTGCACAGAGCATAACTTAATCATAGCTAACACTTAGTTCAAGAATCATAAAAGAAGATTGTATACCCCGAAGAATCCTTGAGATACTAAAAGGTATCAGATAGATTATATAATGGTAAGATAGAGATTTAGGAACCAGGTTTTAAATTGTAAGACATTTCCAGGGGCAGATGTGGATTCTGACCACAATCTATTGGTTATGAACTGCAGATTGAAACTGAAGAAACTGCAAAAAGGTGGGAATTTAAGGTGATGGGACCTGGACAACCTGAAAGAACCAGAGGTTGTAGAGAGTTTCAGGGAGAGCATAAGGGAACAATTGACAGGAATGGGGGAAAGAAATACAGTAGAAGAAGAATGGGTAGCTCTGAGGGATGAAGTAGTGAAGGCAGCAGAGGATCAAGTAGGTAAAAAGACGAGGGCTAATAGAAATCCTTGGGTAATAGAAGAAATATTGAATTTAATTGATGAAAGGAGAAAATATAAAAATGCAGTAAATGAAGCAGGCAAAAAGGAATACAAACGTCTCAAAAATGAAATCGACAGGAAATGCAAAATGGCTAAGCAGGGATGGCTAGAGGGCAAATGTAAGGATGTAGAGGCTTGTCTCACTAGGGATAAGATAGATACTGCCTGCAGGAAAATTAAGGAGACCTTTGGACAGAAGAGAACCACTTGTATGAATATCAAGAGCTCAGATGGCAACCCAGTTCTAAGCAAAGAAGGGAAGGCAGAAAGGTGGAAGGAGTATATAGAGGGTTTATACAAGGGCGATGTACTTGAGGACAATATTATGGAAATGGAAGAGGATGTAGATGAAGATGAAATGGGAGATAAGGTACTACGTGAAGAGTTTGACAGAGCACTGAAAGACCTGAGTCGAAACAAGGCCCCGGGAGTAGACAACATTCCATTAGAACTACTGATGGCCTTGGGAGAGCCAGTCATGACAAAACTCTACCATCTGGTGAGCAAGATGTATGAGACAGGCGAAATACCCACAGACTTCAAAAAGAATATAATAATTCCAATCCCAAAGAAAGCAGGTGTTGACAGATGTGAAAATTACCGAACTATCAGTTTAATAAGTCACAACTGCAAAATACTAACGCGAATTCTTTACAGACGAATGGAAAAACTGGTAGAAGCGGACCTCGGGGAAGATCAGTTTGGATTCCGTAGAAATGTTGGAACACGTGAGGCAATACTAACCTTACGACTTATCTTAGAAGAAAGATTAAGAAAAGGCAAACCTACGTTTCTAGCATTTGTAGACTTAGAGAAAGCTTTTGACAACGTTAACTGGAATACTCTCTTTCAAATTCTAAAGTGGCAGGGGTAAAATACAAGGAGCGAAAGGCTATTTACAATTTGTACAGAAACCAGATGGCAGTTATAAGAGTCGAGGGGCATGAAAGGGAAGCAGTGGTTGGGAAAGGAGTGAGACAGGGTTGTAGCCTCTCCCCGATGTTATTCAATCTGTATATTGAGCAAGCAGTAAAGGAAACAAAAGAAAAATTCGGAGTAGGTATTAAAATTCATGGAGAAGAAGTAAAAACTTTGAGGTTCGCCGATGACATTGTAATTCTGTCAGAGACAGCGAAGGACTTGGAAGATCAGTTGAACGGAATGGACAGTGTCTTGAAAGGAGGATATAAGATGAACATCAACAAAAGCAAAACGAGGATAATGGAATGTAGTCAAATTAAATCGGGTGTTGCTGAGGGGATCAGATTAGGCAATGAGACACTTAAAGTAGTAAAGGAGTTTTGCTATTTAGGGAGTAAAATAACTGATGATGGTCGAAGTAGAGAGGATATAAAATGTAGACTGGCAATGGCAAGGAAAGCGTTTCTGAGAAGAGAAATTTGTTAACATCGAGTATAGATTTAAGTGTCAGGAAGTCGTTTCTGAAAGTATTTGTATGGAGTGTAGCCATGTATGGAAGTGAAACATGGACGATAAATAATTTGGACAAGAAGAGAATAGAAGCTTTCGAACTGTGGTGCTACAGAAGAATGCTGAAGATAAGGTGGGTAGATCACGTAATTAATGAGGAAGTATTGAATTGGATTGGGGAGAAGAGAAGTTTGTGGCACAACTTGACTAGAAGAAGGGATCGGTTGGTAGGACATGTTTTGAGGCATCAAGGGATCACAAATTTAGCATTGGAGGGCAGCGTGGAGGGTAAAAATCGTAGAGGGAGACCAAGAGATCAATACACCAAGCAGATTCAGAAGGATGTAGGTTGCAGTAGGTACTGGGAGATGAAGAAGCTTGCACAGGATAGAGTAGCATGGAGAGCTGCATCAAACCAGTCTCAGGACTGAAGACCACAACAACATCTAGAATAGTTAGCAAATTTTAGATACAAAAAATTCTAAGTCTAATATTAAGGCCTAATAATTATTTATACATATTTCTAGTTTGTAGAAACAGCCGTTTCCAACATAAGACCAATTCTTAATTAACAAATGATCTATTCTTTGCAAGATGCTGCGCTCCGGTGTTAAAACTAAGAAGTGGAAAGTCCACAATCGTGGGCGCTCGTTATATAAGCAGACACATACGCTTAATTTTGGAGAAAAATGTAATGAACGAAGGTGGACCGACGGAACGAACAGGACAATCATTTTCGGAAAGGGGAGCCAATGTGTGGTGCCTGTGGCGTAGAGATTAGACTGCTCCGGCAGAGGGTACTCTACTAACTGCTCTGTCCACTGTTTTAGCGGAAAATAAAAGGAATGTGGTATGGTCTTTTAGATTTTTTGAGATGGCAGGTATACTCACTTAACTATAAGGAAGAAGAATAATCTTTTTGGAGTTGCGACCTCCTTTTGACATTTTCTCCGTGTTTACGAATTAAATTTGTGTTTTAAAATTTCGCCTTGGCAAAAGACAGTGCATTTCTTATATCTGTTCCCCAGAAATTTTTCGACCCTTTATGTCATCCTCCGTGGACATCGATTTATTTCTGTAAAAGTATTATAGAAAGTTAGTGGCAATTTTCCTATTTTAGGGTTGAAAACAATAATATGTGTATTTTTATTTTGTCTTGATCGCTCATCTGAAATTATAGTAATTATAAAAGTGGAGTGGTACAGATCGGCTTGTATTTTCACATTTTTATTGTTTCACAGGAGGTCATCTGCAAAGTAATCGAAATAATTTTCTTAGACATTTATTAATTTTGGAAAACAATTTTCAGAGAATGGTGGGAGTCTGTCGTGTGCTTACGTTTTCCATCCATTGGTGTCTTTCTTTCTCTGATTGTAATTACATACACTTTTTTATCCGTCTGTAATTATCGCGTTGCCGACGGGACGGTAACCTCAGTCTTCCCTCGTTCCTTGTTTCCTCGTGTACTTTTTGGACTATCAGCAGAAATATTAAAACTAGGTATTCTGAGCACCTCGTAGGTTTTACACGATTAAAATATTAACTCACGTTTGGTCACCAAAGAAATTACCGTAGGCTACCAACGTTTAACAGAAATTATACTCAACTATAGCAAAGGAAATTACATCTCGATAGATACAAACAAATTTTTGATGGTTAAAGTACTACATAAGGATTCCAGATGAAAGGAAGATGTTAGAAGTGTAGAGCGATAACAGCTGCTTTGTCACTTTCCATGTTTCACATGCATACAGAAGCATGGATTTCATACTACTTTCAGATATCTGCAGTTTGCTGCTCAATGTTATTTCCTTCATCTCCAAGTAGAACTGAGAGTTGTAAAAGCGCCTTTGGCTTTGTTGATGTGGCTGTTAATGTCCTCTGTTGCACCACTTTGTGGTATAATGTTTCCAAGGTAGCAAACCTTATCCACCCTTTCGATTACCTCGCTTCCAAGCTTATGCATTGCGGAGTTGTTATCACTTTCCCGCATATCTGTTGTTTTTTAGGCAAAAATTTTCAAACCAACTATCTTCGCCGCAGATTTCAGATCTTCTAGTTTCTCTTTCATGTCGTTGAGGCTGTGGGATAGCAGGCAAAGGTCACCTGCAAAATCTAAGTCTTTTAGAAGACCTAGATTTTGCAGATGACCTTTTCTCCATTTCATTCCTCTCACATTATCCATTGCTTGCGCCATTACAGGACTCAGTACTATGTTAAACAGCATCGGTGAGAGCTGCACCTTTGCTTAACTCCTGTTTTCACTGCTATTGGATCTGAAAGCAGACCTTGATGTTGAACCTGGCACGTGTAGTTTTCATACATGCACTCGACCAGAGCAATGTTGACGCCTAACGTCCATCGTTTTAACCATATATTCAGAAGGATCATCTAGCTCTCGCTGGATAGCAACAAGAAATCGGCTATATTTAATAAATAACTGCACGGAATGTAGTCTACTACATTCGTTTGTAAACGACTACATTCCGTGCAGGTACTTATTAAATATCGCCGAGTTCTTGTTGCTATCGAGCGAGAGCTAGGTGATCCTTCCGAACATATGCTTAAAAAGTTGGACGTGAGGTGCGTGCCAACATGGGCCAGTGCCGCTGGCACTGCTCCAAGAGAGGTACGTACGTTCGTCATCGTGGCTCTAGTCTGCAGCAGGGTACTGATGTGGAACGGAGAGTTGCCTCAGACCATCAACAAAAACACCCGCAGAGTAAATCGGGACTAGTGCTGCTCACACAGCGCAAGTTCAACATCCAAAAGCCAATCTGTTGCTAGGATCGAAGTATGGTTGTCACTTGCCAGATTTTATCGACGTGCAACCGGGTGTAGTGAAAGACATACTGGAGGGTTGAATTGCGCAGACTTGTGTTTAATGCTTACAATGAAGATCGCTTTGATGACAGTGATGGTTGTCTGCGAGGGCTGCACCGAGCGGGAGAGCGGGAACTGCCGGAGTGCTAAGGCATACACCGCCAGCTTTAGGCGTCTTGCTTTGGGGAGCCGTTGGTTACGACTTAAGCGCCTCCACCGTTTGTTTAGGAAAACTGGCAATCCAGGGTCGGCATAACCTGAACACCAACTATCCCATCCAGCACTTGCTAATCATCACAGAGAGTTGCTTTTCCAGCAGAATAACGCCTGTAAAAAAACTGCTTGCATAAATCAACGGCTTCTTAAGTGCTTCATCAAATCCGTTAGTAAACCTATTCTGAATCAAGCATGAGCCTGCCTCTATGGGGATGCTATGCTTTTGATATTCGTTGACTAATTACGACAAGAAGTTGCAGCAATGCAAATCACCAGTCTGGTTGATGATATACGACACCTATTTAATCGCATTTATGCATGATGGCAGCACTGAATCTTAGCAAGGAGAAACTTCACGAGATTCTGAAATGGGTGTCCGAGGCAGACTGTTGATAGGTATTTGTTAGCATTTAATGGTTAAGTATACAATATGTAACAGTTTGACTCCACTACTTAAGGATGTTTATTTTTTATTTTTTACTAATGTAGATTTGGAGAAATGATCTCAGTTCTTGAAATCGTAGGTGAATACATTTCCGAAACGATAGTGTCAAGCTGAAATACTTATTTACGAAGTGGATTTTCAGGTTGATGATTTCATTCTCCGTACCGTTTTTAGTCAACAGTGTTCTGCAGGTTCTCCAGTGATAGACCGCTAATCTCTTCAAACAGGGTTCACAAAATGTAGTAAGGAGAATGTGGTTTTCAATAGCCTGTCAACGGTGAGGTTTTCGGAGATGGATCATGTACTCGCAAATGGAAGTACGGGAGAGGGAATCGATAGTAACCTTTCAAGAGAGCCATACCAGTACCTAACTCAAGCGATTTATGGAAATTACTAATAACCTAAATCAGGATGTCCGTCCTCCCGAAATCCAAACAGCGAGTTACTAGAATGAAGTTTTCACTCTCCAGTGGTGTGTGCGTCGATATGAAACATGCTGCCAGGTTAAAACAGTGTGCCAAACCGATAGTCAAACTCGGGACCTTCACCTTTCATGGGCAAGTGGTTAGGTACCTCAGACGATAGAGCAATTGCTTGCGCAACCCAGAGGTCCTCAGTTCGTGTTCGAGTCTCGGTCTAGCGCAGAGAGTTTTAATTTGGCAGGAAGTTTCAAAGTGTTACTACCCCACGCAGTTCGTTTCACCCACTGCAGGGAACAGAACAAATTCGAATTCAAATGAATGGCAAAAACTAAAATTTTCAGCAACTTCAGCTAAACACATTTGTTGTTGCAGATTCGATATGTAGAGACTTTCAGTTTTCAAACTGCTCCGGACAATCACTTGACAAGCGCATCGACAGTGAGACAATTTACTGTGAACCAGCTAGGTATCGGAAATGGTTCGTGTGTAATAAGATTTAACGTAACAACCATAATTTCACTGAAATCAGGATTCTGGAAGAAAGATAATTCAGAACATTAATTCAGATACACCGAGGTGAGAAAAGTCATCGCATAGCTCTTAACATCGTGTCGGACCTACTTTTTTTCCTGAGTAGCGCTGCAACTCGACGTGGAGTGGACTCAACAAGTCGTTGGAAGTCCCCGCAGTAATATTGAGCCGTGCTGCCGTCCATAATAGCGAAACTGTTGCCGGCGCAGAATTTTGTGCACGACCAGATCGCTAGATTCTGTCTCATAAATGTTCGATAGGATTCACATCGGGTGGTCTCCATGGTCAAATCACTCTGTCGAGCCGGCCGAAGTGGCCGTGCGGTTAAAGGCGCTGCAGTCTGGAACCGCAAGACCGCTACGGTCGCAGGTTCGAATCCTGCCTCGGGCATGGATGTTTGTGATGTCCTTAGGTCAGTTAGGTTTAACTAGTTCTAAGTTCTAGGGGACTAATGACCTCAGCAGTTGAGTCCCATAGTGCTCAGACCCATTTGAACCATTTGAGCCACTCTGTCGAATTGTCCAGAATGTTGTTCAAACCAACTGCGGACAACTTTGACCCGGCGTTATGTTGCAGTGTCATCCGTAAATGAAGTCCGTGGATGGCTGCAAATTGTCTCCATACACGCGAACATGGGCATTTTCGGTCAGTGATCGGTTCACCTGGACCAGAGGACCCAGCCGATTCGATGTAAACACAGCCCACACCATTATGGAGCCACTACCATCTTCCACAGTGCCTTGTTGACAACCTGGTTCCACGTCATCGTGGGGTCTGCTCCACACTCGAATCCTACCATCAGCTCTTATCGACTGACATCGGGACTCGTCTGACCAGCATGGTTTTCCAGTCGTCTAGCGACCAACCGATATGGTGACGAGCCCGGTACCGGCAGTGCAGGCGTTGCCGTGCTTTTAGTAAGAATAGTCGCGTCGGTCGTCTGGTGCCATAGGCCATTAACGCCAAATTTTGCCTCACTATCCTCACGGATACGGTAGTCGGACGTCTAACAATGATTTGTGCAGTTATTTCATGGAGTGTTGCTTCTCTATTAGCACTGACAACTCTATGTAAGCACCGCTACTCTCGGTCGTTAAGTGTAATCCGTCGGCCACAGCGTTGTCTGTGGTGAGAGATAATGCCTGAAACTTGGTATTATCGGCGCGCTGTTGACACTGTGGATCTCTGCTTATTGGATTCCCTGAATATTTCCGAAATTGGATGTCCCATGCGTCTAGTCCCAACTACCATTCAGTGTTTAGTCTGCTGATTCCCGTTGTCCGGCCACAATTATATCGGAAACTGTTTCACACCAATCAACTGAGTAGAATTGACAGCTTCTCCAATGGCTTGGCTCTGAGCACTATGGGACTCAACTGCTGAGGTCATCAGTCCCCTAGAACTTAGAACTAGTTAAACCTAACTAACCTAAGGACATCACAAACATCCATGCCCGAGGCAGGATTCGAACCTGCGACCGTAGCGGTCTTGCGGTTCCAGACTGCAGCGCCTTTAACCGCACGGCCACTTCGGCCGGCAAAATCTTCTCCAATGCCCTACCCTTTTATACCTTGTGCATGCGATACTACCGCCATCTGTATATTTGCATATCGGTATCCCATGACTTTCATCACCTCAGTATAGAGGTCTTCAGTGTTGATGTGGCTAATGTGTGTGCAGAACAAAAATCTCCGCTATGTCTTTTCCACATAAATGTTCAGACAAACCAGCGTTGTAATGAAACGTCCTGGCAGATTAAAACTGTCTGCCGGTCCAAGACTCGAACTCAGGACCTTTGCCTTTCGCGGGCAAGTGCTCGACCGACCTTTTTTTGTGATTGTTCGTTGCATTTGGTAGTAGCGGACGTCATGTGACATCCGTTGAAGTTCGTTACTGATCCCTTTACACAGTTTGTCGACAGAGCTACTCAAGCACGACTCACGACCTTGACTCACAGTTTAACTTCCGCAAAAGTTCGGAAGGTAGGAGACAAGGTACCGGCGGAAGTAATGCTGTGAGGAGGGGTCGTGCGTCGGGCTGGGGTAGGTCATTCGGTAGAAAGTGAAAGGCAAAGGTCCCGTGTTCGAGTCTCGGTTCGGCATACAGTTTTAATCTGCCAGGATGTTTCTTTACAGCGCACACTCCGCTGCAGAGCGAAAGTTTTATTCTGGAAACCAGTGTTTTCCACGAAGTACCTGTCACACAGCTTCAGTGCACGATCTTCACATGAGCTCTCATATAACACACCGTACAGTTTGATTTTAGCGTCTACCACTTTTTCACTAAAACGAAGTGCCTGTTGTGTGGCGGATAATGGAGCGATGCACAGTAATTAGCAACATTATACCACGTAACACTTCAGCAGTGGTAATCTGCCACATCTGTCTTTAGCTCCCGCTTTAGTGTGCGTGCAGAATATACACATTCATGTTGGTGTACGTGTAGTGTGATTATTTAGACCTTGCTCATTATAGGCGACATAAAGCTTAGATAAGTAGTATTACGTTAACGAGAGATGGTTTTCGTTTTCCGAGTACATAAATGTTTCTAGAGAGAGTCAGGAGTAGGAAACAGTTTCCACAACTGGACACACCCCAGTGCTGCCAGATGTGAGTTAAGCGAACAAGTGGAACACAGGGCACAAGCAAGAGAGTACACTGAGGCGCCAAAGAAGCTGGCACAGGAATGTGTATTCAAATACAGAGAAACGTAAACAGGCAGAATACGGCGCTGCGGTCGGCAACTGTATGTAAGACAACAAGTGTCTGGAGCAGTTGTTAGTTTGATTACTGCTGCTGCAGTATCAGGTTATCAAGATTTAAGTGAGTCTGAACGTGGTGTTATAGACGGCAAACGAACGCTGGGACTCAGCATCTCCGAGGTAGCGATGAAGTGGGGATTTCCCGTACCATTTCACGGGTCTGCCGTGAATATCAGGAATCCGCTAAAACAACAAATATCCGACATCACTGCGGCCGAAGAAAGACCCTGCAAGCACCGGGCCAACGACGACTGAAGAGAGACGTTCAATGTGAGAGAAGTGCAACCCTTCCGCAAATTGCTGCACATTTCAGTGCTGGGCCATCAACAAGTGTCAGCTTGTGAACTTCAACGAAACCTCATCGATGTGGGCTTTCGGAGAGGAAGGCCCACTCGTGTTGCTTTGAGGACTGCATGACACAGACCTTTACGCCTCGCCTGGGCCCATAAACAGCGACATTGAACTATTGATGAGGGGAAACATGTTGCCCGATCGGACGAGTCTCGTTTCAAATTGTATCGAGCGGTTGGACGTGTACGGGTATGGAGAGAACCTTATGAATGCATGGACCCTGCTTGTCAGCAGGGTACCGTTCAAGCTGGTGGAGGATCCGTAATGGTGTGGAGCGTGTGCAGTTGGAGTGATATCGGACCACTGGTTCAAATGGCTCTGAGCACTATGGGACTTAACATCTATGGTCATCAGTCCCCTAGAACTTAGAACTACTTAAACCTAACTAACCTAAGGACATCACACAACACCCAGTCATCACGAGGCAAAGAATGGGACCCCTGATACGTCTAGATACGACTCTGACAGGTGACACGAGTGTAAGCATTCTGTCTGATCACCAGCATCCATTCATGTCCGCTATACATACCGACGGACTTGGGCAATTCCAGCACGACAATGCGACACCCGACACTTCCAGAATTGCTACAGAGTCACTCCAGGAACACTCTTCTGAGTATAAACTCTTCTGCTGGTCACCAAACTCCCAGAATACATGAATATATCTGGGATGCTTCGCAATGCGCTGTTCAGAAGAGATCTCCACCGCCTTGTGCTATTACGGATTTATTGGCATCCTTGCAGGATTCGTGGTGTCAGTTCCTTTCGGCGCTTCTTTAGACGTTAGTCGAGTCCATGCCACGTCGTGTTGCGGCACTTTTGCGTGCTCGCATGGGCCCTACTCGATGTTAGGTAGGTGTACCAGTTTCTTTGGCTCTTCAGTGTATACAGGCGACGCCGCGAAGTATTCCCCGCTTCACTCAACGTAGAAAGCATTGTTCATCCGTCTTCGCCGGCCGGAGTGGCCGTGCGGTTCTAGGCGCTACAGTCTGGAGCTGCGTGACCGCTACGGTCGCAGGTTCGAATCCTGCCTCGGGCATGGATGTGTGTGATGTTCTTAGGTTAGGTTTAAGTAGTTCTAAGTTCTAGAGGACTGATGACCTCAGAAGTCCCATAGTGCTCAGAGCCATTTGAACCATTTCATCCGTCTTCTTTGCACATGATCAACAATCGACCGGTACAATATTGTGATAAAGAATTTTGTCCGGTGATATGTCGTTAAACTGAATGTGATATAAAAACAACGAAGCACCCAAGTGAATGAAAACAAAAATCCGATGTAAATAGGGGAGATATAACTGTCGAAGTCAATTAAATTAAGCCAAATCTTGTTGCAGTATTGGTCTGCCATGACTTCACGTGGCACCTGGGGCGCTAGGACGTGCGGTGTAAAGGTCGTCAGAGGAGAACAGAGCAGCGTAGGCCGTCAGGGAGCTTCACAAGCAACCAGGTCGTGACGGGACAGCTCCGGACTGTGCGGCTGTCAGTTCCCGCGGCGCACTCGCTGCAGACAGTGAGTAATGGGCAAGCGGTACGCAGCAGCTAGCCGTCCCAGGGGTACCACCTGTTTCTCCTACATTCTGCCTGCAAACCACGTCCCATAAGCCACAAGCAACTATCCGTTATGTGTAAATTTTCTTTCATTTTTCACCAATGTTTCTACCTCCGCAAGAAAATTAGTAGCTATCGACAGAAAACGCAACCAGCTACAAATATTTATTATTAATGTCTGTCATCAGGTGGCTAACTTTTATCTTGTTTTCCTCCTTATGTACGAGTATTTCTGCTAGGACACAGACTTGTACCACGCAAACAACTGTGGCCCATAAACTTTTCACGAAATTCCCCATGTCTGTTGCAGCTTTGGATATGTGCTTTAATAAAGCTGCACAAGACATTCTGCAATTGACGAGGGGACAATGCGGACTGAATTCCCCTCTTCGAATTCCTTCATACTTTCAGCATTTGAAACACAGTGTCCATACGTAAATTTCCTATAGCTATACTGTACAGCATGTTTTTGGAAAAAAAGAGCTTAAAAGAATCGTTTTTGATGATTAGCAGATGCATGACCTTATTGAGTATAAAATACTTCTAGGATATTAATGATATCCTCGGTAGCTATGTACAAAGAGAACTAGTTCTGTAATGGTGAAGTTGCTGCTTCATATGTCGCTAGTACCCTTTTGTCTTTTATTTAAAGTCCATGTTTATTACTAAAGGCAAATTTTAATTAACTAACATGTGATTATAATTGCTTGATAGAAATAATACCTCTTACCTCTAATTAGTAATCACATGAAAATGCGAGTAATTGCAGTAAATTAAAATCTGGTCGAAAAACAACAAATATCAAACAGAAAATGAAATAATTTTTAATTTCCACAGATTCAACAGTAATAATGGGGAATTACTGTGTCGTCCGAACAAGACACAGCCAGGGCAAAAGCGCCACAGGTGCAAAGATGCCAGGGCACTGATGACCTCAGATGTTAAGTCCCACAGTGCTTAGAGCCATCTGCTAAGATGCCAGTTGGTGCCAGGGTCATAGAGACTCGCCACTTGCGCGAGTTCCACCAGCGGCACGGGTGCCGCTGAGGATGAAGACGTCGACTTCTCCTCGGCCAATTACGCGGCCGAGTACAATCCGCCAATGACCAGAAGACAACGGTCAGAAGCGTACTCTGAAGATAGAACAGCACTAGCCCACTTGGTTATAGATCATCGTCCAGGGCTGTCTTAGACAGGGAAAGTCGTTTAGTCAACTCTTAAAAATAAACAGACAATTGTTGTAAATTGCATTTGCTATCTACTGTGAAGTCTACCTTCGATTGTTTGCACTAAGCCATTGAGAGCCTTTCAAGCAGTGCTGCAGACTCACACAGATAAGTAGACCTTGTAACTTATTTGTGCGACTTTGTTACTTATTTGTTGGAGTGTTGTATAACCGTCGTTCTCCTATGCTGTTACCTGACCCTGGGGCATAGCTGTTTAATAGTGGCAGGGAGAATTTGTCTTAAAGGTGTAGCGCACCAGAATCTGTTTCATGAACTCACAGACTGGGCCTGCAGTAACATCGGTGGCAACTCGGCCTCCACAGCAATAGCAGTAGCAATTTTTACGTTTGGAGGTAAGTGTGGTGTTCAGTAGTTAAAGCAGGCACAAATCTGCGTGGCCAGTAGACACAAGTAACAAGCAGTCTGGTGCTAAAGTCTGGTCACTGAAAAGAAACCTGCTAAGACGATCTCACATTTTCTTTGGAAGTCAAAGGGCGTAAATGCTCTTGTATCTCTTAGCTGTCAAGTAACTGCAAACAGCTCTTCGTTTTCCTGTATGAGTCATTAACAGGAGCTATATGTTTCAAAATGATTGTGGTGGTTCTTCATGATTTATAGTTATTATTTCATTTCCTAGGCAATACGCTAATGTTACAGATGTTTTAAACTATATAAGTGCATATTAGTGAAAAATGCCTGAACCCTATAAAAAGTTTTGTACAGAAAATATTTACCACCTATTAGAGAGAGTTACTGCAGATTTTTTTTCAATACAGCCTTCATTCTAGGTTTACATACACCTTGTACCGACACTTGTGTGACATGTGACTGGTTGGAGAATTTGATACTTCATGGAGACCCAATAATGTTCAGGCACCGACTCTTGAAAAGGAATTTGATTTGATTAAGGCACAGGCAGCTAGAGACGCAAACGACACGGCAAAAGAATGTTCAAAATACGATAGTTTACAAATAGAAATATGTTTCCGCGTACAGAAGACACTCCGTACACTTGTGTATTTTTGCAGCAGAGCGTACTGTGCAAGACAACTCTAGATCTACAATTTCTGTACACATAATTTAGCCTCCGGAGTTGCAACAGTGTACGTTTGGTATGTGAGTCACGCTGTTCGTGGATGCCAAGAAATTGGTTCCTGTTTTTAGGCTATGTAAGTAGATTGACCATGTCAGTTACACACATCACAGCTTTTAGTGACAAAGATGGGGGTCAAAATAAAATTAAATACATTGTAAAATTCCCGGAATACCCAGAGCACACGCATTGAAACTGTAGATCACAAGTTCACGATTTGTGGTCATTTCTATATGGAATGCGACCAAGATTTTCTAACTGTTGAAGTATGCAGGAAAAATCCTTGGATTTTTGTATCTGATGAGTGGGCATTACTCATTTCCAAGGCCAGCAAGAAATTTAGGGCAGTCCAGGTGACCGACAATGATTTCATCATGCTAAATGAACTCTATGATAATCTCAAGGGTTCAGTGAAAGGCTTCAGAAAAATGCAGTCGTTGCATTCGCAAAAGAAGTCACCCTCCAACTTGTTTTACAAAGAATATATCAATGAAGATCTGGAAGATTTCAAAATGTTAATAATAAGAAAGCACATCGTTGCGGCAGAAATGCCAGTTTGGCCTGTTCTACAAATATGTAATGAAAAACGTAAGTTAAAATATCTGAAGTACAGAGACCGACAGACTGTACTTCCCACTGTGCCACCATTACATGATGAATTTCATCACTGACTTCTACACTACAAAGCTGCAAGAACATTGAATCAAGTTAATCAAAATCATGAAGAAGTTAATTGTCATTCAGAAAATGAACATGACAGGAAATTAGAAACAGACTCTGAGGAGACTCATAGTCATGTTCGTCTCAAGTAACAAGTTACTGCCTGCGCTTAAAGTGTTCCTACTAATGTCACTGCCATCCACGATTTTTAATTAGTAATAAAAATTATTAACTGACAAAATTCAGCATTGATTGTCGGGTTAAGGCCCGTAATATAGCTTCAAAAGTGCGCAAATAGTAATTTTTTCCTGAAGTTGTTGATGGTATTTTCTAGAGTGTCTCCACTTTGAACTCATTTACTCAAAACTAACGTTTTGTTACTTACACCCCTTGGCTTCTAAGGGTCTCACCTGTCTTAACATTTCTTTTTCATAATAAATATATAATTTAAATAAAAGTCAAGATAAGTTCTTAGTACATTAAAATCATTCCAGTAACTTCACGATTACACGAGTTTTATGCTAGACACTGAGCTTAATTGGCTTGAAATGTTTTGTACAAATGCGTTTGGAAATCCTCTTACCTTCAAAATCGATTTTTTATTTATTATTATAATGCAAAATAATGAATTTTTTGTTGCTTAAAATGTTATTTGGGATGTTTCCTTTATAGTATTGTTCATTCCGTTCGCCACAAAATCCGTTATCGAGTTAAAAAGCGCTTTGTGAAAACTGTCTGCAAAAACCATTCACAGCAAAAAAAAAAAAAAAAAAAAAAAAAATGTTGAGATCACGGTTAATATATTAGGATGTAGTATCAACGAGGGCCTAACAGCCATTGTGGAAATTATGAACGTCTTGAAACATGATATCGGACCAGCCTGCTACAACTTCTGCACAAATGTGGTCGGAAAGCCTATCGAGAGAGCAGAGCAGCGGATGGCAGAAGCTGCCGAAGAGGCCCTCGGGTCCACCACGGCCGCGAAGGAGATTGAGAATGACGTCCTTTTGGATCTGGAAGCATTGCTGTCTCGTCCAAGGATCGCTGACTACGAAAAATGTAACCCAAAGACGTTTTTCTCGAAACAGAGTTTTTTTCATATTGGCAGGAAACATAACTTGAGAACGGTACACAAGATTTTGATAGGTATTTTATGCCGGACTTCTAAATCTAATTCTCTATCGGAGTACGTAGCCGTTTTACGAGATCTTGAAAAGTCTATTTTTGGTGCACAATCTTTTTCTCGATTTTGTGGACAAAGAATACGTCATTTGTGATCCAAGGGAAACTCAGACGTCAGCCGCGATCGGGCATTGAAACAGATCCGATGGCGACTAGTGGATAAAAAAAATGGAAATGAGTGTTTGGCGTCATTAGCCTGGAGGCCCCTTGCGGGGCAGGTCCGGCAGCCTTGGAGCAGGTCTTATTACATTCGACGCCACATTGGGCGAGATGCGCGCCGGATGGGGACGAAATGATGATGAAGATAATACAACACCCAGTCCCTGAGCAGAGAAAATCTCCGACGCAGCCGGGAATCGAACCCGGCCCGTAGGACGCAATACGTCACGCTGACCACTTTTTGCCTTTTTTTCTTGGTTGATCTCATTTTGTCCTATGTTGTTCCTTGTACATGTTCGGGGTGGACGTCCCATAACACCCGTTCAGGTTGTTCGTTGAGCCGTTCACTCAGATTTTTATTGCAGAGGGTAGCTAACCCTCTGACCGAATTCGCTCAGCTACCGTGCCGGCTAACCACTCAGCTGTCGGGGCGGACGACAAGTGGGTATTTGTGCCAGACAGCGGCTCAATGGCGGATTTCTCACTTCACAGGAGCGGTCGCCTTTACCGCTTTCACTGTCTGAGCATGCTTTCCGTCCAGCCAAAATCGTCAACTTGTTTCAAACAACATATCTAGTCTGTAATGTTTATTGCTCGCAGCTTCGCCTGAATCCCGCTAGAGTTCGGACGTGTTATCCATCCATTATTCGCCATTTCGAACACCATTTTCGATTAAGTTGCCGCATCCATACCTGACAAAAGAGAAACTCAGACCTCAGCTACCGTCAGGTATGGAAATAAATCAAATGGCGACAAATGAGAATTTGTACTGAATAATGAGATCTTCATAGCGGATTCACGCTACATCCGTACAGTTGCGGGGTCGGGTGAAGCTACGAGCTGTGAGGATAGTGGTCATTGGTGTGCGATAAGCTGAGAATTTGGGTTGGCTGGAAAGCATGCTCGGATAGTGAAAGCCGTTAAGACGTACGCTCAAGTAAAGCGGAATATCCGGGTTCGAGTGCTAGTCCGGCACAAATTTTCGATTGTCGCCATTGGGTTTATTTCAGTGTCCAGTAATGGCTGACGTCTGAGTTCTTCTTACGTCATGTATACATACGGCCACTGAATCAAAAATTGTGTCTGTTCTTTCGGACTTTTAAAAAATGAGATTTGTTTCAAGATATCAATGTTTTGTCAGAACTTAATATTTGCAATCATTCAATGTATGCCGATAGAAAGTATATTACAAATTTGTTATGGTTTCAAAAGGAGGGCTTTGGAAATTCCATCAGATGATCAATACTCAGGCTGCAAGGGCTCCTTCGGCCGGCCGCTGTGGCCGAGCGGTTCTAGGCGCTTCAGTCTGGAACCGCGTGGTTGCTACGGTCGCAGGTTCGAATCCTGCCTTGGGCATGGATGTGTGTGATGTCCTTAGGTTAGTTAGGTTTAAGTAGTTCTACGTCTAGGGGACTGACGACCTCAGATGTTAAGTCCCATAGTGTTTAGAGCCATTCGAACCATTTGAAGGGCTCCTTCCACCTGGTGCAGTGGTTACAGGGAGCTTCCGATGTCGACACAAAAATAGTTTCTTTAGCTAGGTCTGTACGGAATGATACTGTGTCACCAGATTTGCCGTTACTTTCTATTTTACTTGAAAAAGTCACTTAAACCATCCATTTCTCATGCATTGAAAGAGTGCTACCCCGTCAAACACTGACTTCCAAATCCTGTAAATATGAAAAAAATCGATGAGGTCCTGTCCACGAGGTCTCATTCTCAGTTGCAGAATTCGTCACAGTCGGCAAAGGGAACGCTGGGCAGAGCGAGGACCATCGCACCGGGCGGGGAGGCAGCGGAGGCAGATAGCAGGTAAGCGATTCTCAAAGCCTATTTCCTCGGTGCGAGGAGAAAAATAGTCTTGAGGGAAAATGCGGCGCTGGAGGCAGCGCCGGGCTTAATCAGAGCGAACGAGAATGGAATGAAAAAACGACAAGGGGAAAGGAGGCGGCGAGAGAGACAGCCGGCAGCCGCCGAGGTAATTAGAGTCCGGGGCGGGCGGGCCGCCACGCAGGGAGCCGGCCGTGGTCTGCAGCAGCAGCCCGCTGCCCTCCGCACAGGCGCCACTGCTGGTCAATCGAACGGTCCAAAAGTGCTCCAGACTATAATGTCAGTGTGAAAATTCCGAAAACGCCACGCACTTCAAGACAACACCCACATCCCAATGCGAGGCAAGACATAATTACGTATTTCGTCCAGCAAATTTTTGTGATACAGAAACGCCCTTCATTAGGAAGTATGTGGCCCAGATGCCTCCGTAACTACAACACTATGTCCCCTGTCTTAGCAGGCTATTCACCCAAAGCTCTAGAACAGTACGCACAATTCGTCTGCCTCACGGCTGTGTTTTCTGTCGGTGAGAATCATGCGTGTATGAGCGGGACACGATTCTTGGTGTTGAAAGCTCAAAGGAATGTTACTACAGATAAATGTCACCAATACTATTATTGGTGAAGTTGTTATGCAGCTCAAAGTGTGGCGGCGCTGTTCTTTCCGTACCTTTTACGACGGACCTGCACCTACCTGTGAACTTTGTCTCAGCAGATCATCAGTGGGAAAGCCGAGTGAAACCTACTGTACTTCGACGTGAACCAGGCTGCAATGTAAGTCACTAATCTACGTTTCGGGAGAAAGTTTTCACACAAATGAAAGTTTGGAAATTTTGTCCTCAATTAAAATATTCTGAAACTTAGTTGAACAAGTATCACTGCCAAGCCCTTTCACTCACGTTAGCAAGTTTATGGTGTTGCATTTCCTGAAAACGTAATAGTTACAAAAATACTGATTGTTTTTGATTGATAATGCTCGCCAAATATTTGTCGGTACCAAATGCAGTCACAGTTTTTAGTCACCGACACATCGGAATAATTATGCCGTCACTTTCCAACAATTTTGATGTATGAAACACTGCTAGATCCGGGAACTTATCGTTTCCATCGGAACTACTACTACACGCGTCCGATCTGTTTCACGGCTAGGCTTCGACTCTTCTCTAGAATACTCTCAGTCTTCTAACCAGCAGAGAAAGGCGAGCGAAGAATATTGCTTTACCATTGGTCAGTTTACTCAACAGCCAATAGCAAAACAACATTCTCCCGCGTCAGTCCGCGCTTTTCATCAATAACCAATCGCAAAATAGTAAACCTAACGACTGCACTTTTTATCGACGTAATTATCTAATATACTGAAGTTTTGCTTATGCATAAAGTTATTTAATATTGTTATTTATACCTGAATTAACTTCCCCTATACCATAAACTTACTTTACAAATGCATTCTACAAAATTCCCTATTGTCCATATCCATACTTCTTCGAAATGTTCCCACACTAAATCCTACTACATAACTTGTTAAACAATTATCATCATATTAACCTTAAACCACACTCACACATCATTCATACTGCTAAAACACATTTATAACATTTTACATACTCAAAAAGACATAATAACACTTTATGAAAACACTAGAACAGTTTATGAAAAACATTCTATTACTTTAGTGCACTCTAGTGGGCACAATCGAAACTAAAATCACAGTCCCCCTATCCAATATTGTCCTCTATCGGCTGATACATAAACTACGTGCGCGTCCAGTCTCGCGTCACCATCTGTCACTATCCAGCTCTGAGACACATCTCCCACTTAACCGCCTCCAAGACTGGCTCGTTATACGGCGCTACGCCTCAAAAGCTAAGAAAAGGTCTAAGCCCAGATACACATATCAACAAAAGTTTTGCACCACTCCTTGATTTCGAAATGCCAGGCACAGAAAACTAATACTGGCTCTGACGCACGCGTATATATTCGTTTCCATAGTTTCCAGATCATCAAATGTACAAAACAAGCGTTGTGTAACGACAAAATCGTCTGTTTCACATGAGAGGGGGGGGGGGGAGGGGGCAGAGTGGGATTCACAGTACTAGTAAGTAACCTCAATACGTGATGGAAAGTCTCCTTGCTCGGATGCAAGCTTCAGTCCGTCGTGCCATACTAGCGATGAGATCATCAAGCCACCAATCCTTCTCTTCACTGGCGATACTGTGTATTCGTGGTTGATGTCCATTAGCAGCTCCTTTGAATCGGTTCCACGTATGTTCGATTGATTACATGTCTGGGAAACAGACAGGTCACTCCATTTTGGCGATACTAGCCTGCTGAAGGAGCGTGTTCACGAGAATAGCGTAGACTGCGCGCGAGTTATCATCCAACAGGATGGAATTGTCACCAAGATGTAGGCGATACAGATCCACTATTGGTTGCCGAATTTCGTTCCTCAGATTGCCCTCAACAACTAAAATATGTGTACAGTGGCCCCACGTCATGCCAACCCAGAGCTTCACTCCACCACCTTCTTGTTCCACATATGGGACACGGTGTTGGAGGCGATCGATATCGCTGGTTGTCACTAAGCAGGTTGTGTACAATTATCAGGGTACAAAGAGATCCGAGTTCCGTCCGTAAACAACACCTGACGCCAAACCTGGAGCTTCCATTCTGTACCATTACTTGACCATCTGTGACGGAGACCACGGTGTTGTCATGTAGGACGTCTTGCTCGCCATTGTTGTCGTAATCGAGATTCGCATCATGTAATCGTCTCCAGATAGTCTGATGCAATACATGACCTGTAGCCTCATTGAACGCCATATTATGGAGCTCTCAGCCTACAGTTCATTTGAATTCAAATGTTCATATGTGTGTTAAATCTTATGGGACTTAACTGCCAAGGTCAGCAGTCCCTAAGCTTACACACTACTTAACCTAAATAATCCTAAGGACAAAACACAGCCGGCCGAAGTGGCCGTGCGGTTAAAGGCGCTGCAGTCTGGAACCGCAAGACCGCTACGGTCGCAGGTTCGAATCCTGCCTCGGGCATGGATGTTTGTGATGTCCTTAGGTTAGTTAGGTTTAACTAGTTCTAAGTTCTAGGGGACTAATGACCTCAGCAGTTGAGTCCCATAGTGCTCAGAGCCATTTGACAAAACACACACCCATGCCCGTGGGAGGACTCGAACCTCCTCTGGGACCAGCCTCACAGTCCATGACTGAAGCGCCTTAGACCGCTCGACTAATCCCGCGCAGTTTCATTTGAATCAAAAGCCTTAGATATCGACCATCCTGAGCACTTATCGAACGTGAACAGCTTGTGCATTGTAAGTCCAACACCAGTTGTCAACTGGAACGGATTTCGTGTCCACACCCCATCAATGACTTTTCTGCACACATCGAGCAACTCTTCTGGTTGAGAACTCCTCTGCACGTAACATGATGGTGCGAACTCGATCTCTGTTCGCGATTGTCCCCAGTATCCTGGTCTGACAATTTTGACAGCCCCTCAGAAGACAGGCGCTAGGTGGCGCCCCTATAACCTGCGATCGCAGCTATGTCCGCTGCAGACCTATGCCTGGAACAGGCCTACCACACCAGCCTATCGGCACTCACAAGGGCCATATGAAGCTGTCAGCTCAGAGTTCAGAAGCCCATTCTGTGGGTTGGAGTCCCACACCACCCAAATAGGAAGATTCTGCCGCCTGGGCTACTGTCAGGTCGAAATCGAAGTTTAGGAAAACGCCCCCCCCCCACCACTACGCCGTCGGCTGCTGCTGCTTTCTGCTCCTGCCGTCCGTCCGCCACCCAGTGCTCGCCGCCGCCACCACCACCACTGCCGCCCAGTGCTCGCTGCCACCACTGCCGCCGCCGCCGCCCCCGCCCCCTGTATTTGTTCTCTTTCCCTACTTTGCCGACACCTGTCGCCAGTAAGCACAGTCCACCATGGACACCTCCACTACCACTATCATATACAGCACCCGTTCCTCTGCACCTACCGTTACCTCCTGGAGTGCCTTCTCTGGGCTTCCTCCATCTACTCCACCTCCCCTCCTCATAGTCTCCTTCCCTTTCCTCTCCACCCCTGTATCACCACCTGTATGCTGCTCTTGTGGCTGCTCATGCTCATGCTTATTCTCCTCCTCCTCCTCCTCCTCCCCCTACTCCTCCTACTGCTCCTGCCCCTGCTCCCCCTCCCTCCACTACCACCCATCAGGAAGACTTTCCCCCACCCCAACTCGCCCTGCTACGACTGCTCCTGCTTCCCCCACCAGAATCACTGCCTGCTGCACTACAGTCACCATCACAGGGCACCCACCCTCCATTCAAAGTGGCTCTGCCTCCCACCATCTCCAAATCCAACCAGTCTCTCACCCCTCCTCCCAAGCCACCCCCATTAAAATCTCTGCAAGCACCCAAGTGGTGACCTCGCTTCCACCTCCTCCTCCAAAAAACCACTGCATGCCTCTTCTCCTTATGATACCTTCATGGACAACACCCCTCCTCACACATCTCCAGCCCCCACCTTTTATAGCTTCATCCTTTCCAACTATGATCCTAAGATCATTGATGCCTGCACCCTCACCCTCGAAATCCATAAGTATATCCCAAGTGCTCCCACTGCTCAGCTTATCCCCCACAGAGACGCTGTCCTCAACAAATCCCCCTCTCCCTCTTTCCATACTGTTCTCCTCCAGAAACTTTCCAGCATCACCTTTGTCCCACATGTGTCCATCACACCCTTCCTTACCTCCTCCTCTCCCCATCAGCCCCAAGCCCCTCTTCACGCGCCAGACCCCACTGTGATCACAAAAATCAGCCCTATGGTCATGGAGGTAGAGGTATTAGGTGGAACTGAATGCCAACCTGCCCTGGGAATCTGCTCGGCCCAATGTATCAACAACAACCCTGGCCCTTCTTTCCTGATGCATGTGTTCACTGAGCCCGCCTCCTCCATAGGGAGGACTCCCTCACTCAGGGAGTCCTGATTTTCTACCATCACCACCCTGTTGACCCCTCACATTCCCCTCATCAATCCTACTGCTGCCACTGCTGTCTCCTCTACAATGACCACCTCACCCAAAATTGCAAATGCCCCTCACCTGCCCCCACTGTAAAGTCTCCCACTTCCACAAACAGTGTCCTAACCTTGCCTCTCCTCCTTCCTGCAACACCTTCAACAAACTCCATGCCACCTACTCTTCCAAATGCAAAGCCAAATCCCCTCCCACCAACCCTGAGCTCACCATGCCCAGTCACTCCATCGACCACCATGGTGTCCGCACCTCTCCCTTTCACTGCACTGGCTACCCTCTACCTGCCCATGAGGTGGGGTTGCTATTAGCCACCTAAAGCATATCCTGGTCCGGCTACGGCCCCTGATCAGTGACCCAACAGAATGCCTTCTCCTCAGTGTCTTTTTCCCCTCCATTACCTGTGCCACTATCTATAGCCATCCTGCTGCTCCTAGCCCCTATAACTTCATCTCCCATGTTGATCGCACCTTCTCCACCTATATGATTGCTGCCAACTTCAACATCTACAGCCATGACCCCGCCACCCTTCGGCAGTGGCATCAGTTCCTTGCCACCCTCCACAGTGACCTTGTTCCCCTCCCACAGCAAACCTGTCCCAGAAGTAACTCCACCCTGGATATAGTCCTTGCTTCCCCCAACCTCCTTGGTCATATCGCCATGGGTGTCCTCAACCCCATTGGTTGTGACCACCTCCCAGTCCTTCTTCCCATCTCTTCAGCCCATCAGTTCCTTCCTGCCCCCACCCTGCTGCCCCTCTGAAGTCCATCCACGACTACTGCTGCACCAACTGGGATGTCTACTGGGAATCCAATGCCACATGGGTCGAAAATCACTGCCTTAGCATCCACCATGCTGCTGACGTTACCCATGCCTCCTTCTTCCTCCAGAAGACCATCACTGATGCTGTGCATGCCCACGTTCCTACCAAACTACTCATTCACCCTCCCTGCCCTACACTTCCTCCAAAGGTCATCTTTCTTCTCCATGAATCCCACAGGCTTTACCACTCCTTCCTCTGCACCCGTGACCAGGATACACTCCTCTGCCACTGGCAATTACAATGACAGATGCGAAACTTCCTCACAGCAAAGAAACATCGGGATTGGTGCCAGACATGTACACACCTCAGCTCCACCCTCCCTGTCAACTCCTTCCACTGCCTTATTGGTAGCCATTCCAGCCTGCATTACCGTCTTCTCCACATCCACTGCCCCTTCCCTGACAACTCCAGTAAGGCTAACCATTTTGCTTCCCATCTCTCTGAAATCTTGTCCATTCCTGACTATCCCCATTTTGATTACTTCATCTTCCCCACAGTCCTTGAATGCACTGATACCTCTGTCTTACCTCTAGCCCTCAGTTTTCAGTACATGGATCAGTTACCCCTCTCAGACACTAACACTCCCATTACCACACACAACATCATACTCGTCCTCTGCTCCATACGCAACACTGCCCCTGGTCATGACAGTGTCACCTGCCAACACCTCAAGGAATCCCCCCTCCTTCCTCGCTACCCTTGCTACCCTGTAAAATGTCCTCCTCTCCACCAGCTTTTACCCTGACCTGTGGAAGACTTCCCATATCCTGCTGTCCCCTAAACCCAATAAACCCCCTCTGACACCTCTCCCTATCATCCCCTCTGCCTCACCTCAGTGTTCGTTAAGGTCTTCTCCTGCTGTATTCACCATCACCTTAACCAACATCACCTCCTTCCCGTTACCCAGCCCGCATCTCGTGGTCGTGCGGTAGCGTTCTCGCTTCCCACGCCCGGGTTCCCAGGTTCGATTCCCGGCGGGGTCAGGGATTTTCTCTGCCTCGTGATGGTTGGGTGTTGTGTTCTGTCCTTGGGTTAGTTAGGTTTAAGTAGTTCTAAGTTCTAGGGGACTATTGACCATAGATGTTAAGTCCCATAGTGCTCAGAGCCATTTGAACCATTTTGAACCCGTTACCCAGTGTGGCTTCCAGCCCTCCTTTCCAGCTGACTATCAGCTCCTTAACCTCACCAATCTTCTTTCCCATCCCTCTGCTATCTTTGTTCCCTTCGACCTCCAGAACGCCTACGAACATGTCTGGCATCCCAGGCTTCTCTTTAAACTCCAGACCTATGCTCTTCCCATCAATTTCGTCCATCTTGTTGCTTCCTTCCTATCCCATCGTCCCTCAAATGTCACTATCCACAATACCAACTACCATATTTTCTATCCCACCGTCAATGTGCCCCAAGGCTTCGTCCTTTCCCGTCTCCTCCATCTCATGTATACTTTAGATATGCCCAAACCTCCCCCACTTGTCCACCTCCTCCAATTTCCTGATGACACCTCCTTCCTGGCCCTTTATCCTACCCTTCAACTGTCCCAACATACTATTCAAACCAACCTCAACCAGTACACTGCCTGGTGCAATCAGTGGCTCCTTCTCATCAACCCATCCAAGACACAGGCAATCATCATAGACCTATTCCTCGCTCCTTCCGGCTCCACGATTTTTACATCATTTATGGTCATCCTATCCATCTCACTCCCACCCTGAAATACCTTTGCCTCACCCTTGACCGTCACCTTACAAGGACTCCCTATCTCCTTATGATCCAACATAGAGCTCGCAATAGACTCCACCTCCTGAAATTCCTGTCTGACCAGACATGGGGATCACATCCTTCCACCATCTTTCACACCTATAATTCCATGATCCACCCCATCTTTTGTTATGCCAGCCTTGTCTGGGTTTCTGCCCCTCCTAGATTCTATAAAGCCCTCCAAATCCTTGAACACCATGGACTCTGCCTCGCCTTCCATATCCACCTTCCATTCCCCACAAGGTTCTTCTATGACCTCATCCCCTTCCAACATCTTCTCCTTTCCCTCAAAGACGACCACACCCTATACATCATCTGCAGATTCTATCCTTCCCTACTCCTGGTGTCTTTTATCATCTCTACCCACAGCCCATTGCTGTGCCTTCACTGGTGTGTTCTGCCCTCTCTCCAACTCCACACCCTCCTCTCCCAACACAACTTCCAGCACCTACCCATCCCAGATGATGAGCTTTGCCCTGATATCTACCCCTCCTACAAACTCTAACACCGCCTTTCCCCACCCACTCCTCAAGGCTCCCTCTCCCCTCCTCTTACCTTCCTCTGAGCTGTTATCTTCCCTCCTCCATCCCCCCTCCCTCCCAGCTCAACCTTTCCGTGCATCTGCACTCCCTCCTGACATGCCTTCCCTCTCCAGCTCCCACCCCGCCCATCTTATGCCCCTTGGTGCATCCCCCGACCTCCCCTTTTCTTTTAATCATACCCCCTCCAGTCCCGCCCCCCACTGCACTTTCCTCTCCTCTTTTTCCTTTCTCTCAGGCCTCCTCTACCTCGGCAGGTCCCTCCCAGCAGCTTTTATTCTTCATTGTGTGTGCTCTTTCGTTTACAGTTGTTTTAAAGTGTCTTCACTCTGAAATATTTTAGTACTGTGGCCCACTTTTATCTCATGTGTGTGACTTCGGTGTATTTTATGTGCACCACGAATCGCCAACTGTGTTTTTTAGCTTTATGTTGACTTTTTGTAACTGTCACAGATGAACGTCTCCATGTCATTGTATATCTTAACCACCATTCTCTACATCTGTTATGTTCTTATGTCCCAATTTCTATCGCCTTTTATGTGTATCATTGCCTCCTTTTTAACTGCAATGTCACTCGGCTGAAGAGGGGTGGATTGCGTAGCTGCCAGCCCTTTCCTGCCCAATATGTGGCAGGGGGATAAAACCACAATAAAGAAAAAAGCTAAGAAGTCAGTCGTTTTCCGTCTGCGCTCTTGTGTTGTTCACCGTACGCATCGTTGTCGGTTTCTGATCCCGCCACGTCGAGCATCTCGATCTGGTTTACTCTTTGTATACTGCTGTATCCGTTCATGGCTGTTGTTGTTGTCCATAGCTGTTTTTCTCTGGGTTTGGCGACTCACTGTCCACGCCCTCGGCCATTCGGCCTGCCTCTCCCGATCATGTCGGATTCCGGTTAATAGAACTGGTGACGAGGTAAAAGGTTAACGGTATATTATGGACGCGAAACTTGTACAGCTCGTGGAACAGCAACAGCAACAGCTGCTCCTGCAGCAGAAATTGCCACAGCAAATCCTTCAGTACTTCCAGCAGCAAACGGACCTTTTGCGTCAGGAAACTCAGCTGCTGCCAGACCGATTACAGGTACAAGGTTCACAACATGTGTCGACTGTTGTCACCCCCCAGACGGACTCCTGACCATGCGCATTTTCGCCATTTAACGAGACAAAGGAGGATTGGGACACGTATGTGCAGCGGCTGAAACAGCACTTCGCCGCTTTTCGGGTTTCTGATGACACTATCCAACAGTCGCTCCTCTTCCTTTCTCGGACTTCTCCACAGACATTTTTCTTAATTAAGGAGTTGGCTCCCCTTTCAAACACGGTTGCACTCACTTTCGAGTAAGTATGCTCGTTGCTGTCGACCTATTATTTACAACGGTTCCACAGGGTCGCATCGCGCCGCGAGTTCCTTTAGTGCCACAAGAAAGAGGGCCAGTTTCATTGATCGCGGGTGACGGATTTGCAAGGTCTGAGTAGTTTCGCGATTTTACCTATGCCAGCCTGTCTTGCAACACATCACATCCCGATTCCCTGATCCGTTACGTTGTGGTCCAATTTGCTCCTGATTCAGAAGTTCCATTGCAGCCCTCAAGCTAACCAATCCTTCCGTGGACGACATACTGAAAATCGCGCACTCTTTAAAGATCGTGCAGGCAGCAATTGAACGTCTTATGGTCTGCCTCGAAAATACAACGGTTAAACCACAGCTGTGGAAACGGAATTCCCGCCAGCCTTCCTCCCTGATGCGGCGCCGTGATTCTTCATTTTCGGACATGGCAATGACTTCTGAGCAACCAGTCCAGCTGCGTCAGTGCAACCAGCGGGATCTGCCTTCTTGTCCTGACTATTTTGTGAGGCACCAATGGGCAGGTGGACTTTACCCGTTGTGGCAAGGATACACATCTCCGAACTGTTTGCCGTCGGCGGTCAGGTCAGTCCAACTCCACTTCTTACTTACATCAAAGGACAGTGCATGAGCTTCGGGCCATCATTCCCCAGGGAAATCGTTGGCCCCCAAGTTGTAGATTGATATCATGATTGCTCGTCACAACGATTGTTTCCAAGTCGACATAGGAGTGATGGTATCCCTGGTCACTCTCCCTACATACGCTCGTCTGGGCTACCCGGCGTTGGCCCTACCATCTCGCAAGTTGGTTGCAAGTGGTGACAGCTCTATTCCTCTCTGAGGTCAGTTCACCAATGAAATATGGTTACATGGCTCTAATGCTGTATGTTGTCAACAGTCATTCAACTGGCAACATTTTCAGCCTGGGTGCTTTCTCGTTCTTTGGGTTATCCATTACGGACGAAATTCAGGTCGCCTAGGACACGGTCCTCTTTGAGGAACATGGTGACTTTTCTGCCTCTTTCATATCTCTGAGCCTGGCTTGGAGTGTGCCACCAATTTTGAGCCACAGACGTATTTATGTCCAGATGTGGTGCCCCATTTCTGTCATGCAAGTCTTCTTCCAGACTTCTCACAGACGGCTGTTAAGCTAAAACTCGATCGCCTTCAGGACGCTGGGGTCATCGAACCGGTCAAAACTAGTGCCTGGGCCGCACTCCTGGTCGTAATCCCGAAGCCAAACGGTTCTCTCTTATTTTGTGGAAATTTTAAGTCGACAATCAGGCCCAAGCTCTGGTGACAACCTATCCTCTGCCACGTCAAGAGGACCTCTTCTCAAAGCTTGTTAGAGGTGAACACTTTTCTGATATAGACCTTACTGATGCTTACTTGCACATTGATGATGAGGAATTGCAATGCATTGTTGTCATCAATATGCTTTTTGGCTTATATAAATACAATCGTTTGCCTTTTGGGATCTCTTCTGCTCCAGCGATCTTCGCGAGATACCTGGAACAATTAACCATGTTCATCCTAGCTTGTACCAGCTACCTGATGACTTAATTATTACGGACACTGTGCGCCAAGAAAACCTGTGTAACCTATGTATATCTTTACGACGTTGCATGAGGCAGGGCTCAATTGCTGTCTGCATAAATTCCAGTTTTTCCAGGAACAAGTAGACTGCCTGGGTCACTTGCTCACCAAAGACAGGATTCAGCCCACTGACCATAATGTTTCTGCTACTGCCTCACTCCCGCATCTGCAAAACCTCCAGGAGTTGCAGGATACTTTGGAGAAAGTGAAATACCATTCTAGGTTTCTTTCACAGCCAGCATACATTATGCATTCCCTCAACCATAAGCGGAAGAAAGGTGTGGTCAGCTGCCTGTGAGCAGGTCTTCACACAGCTGAAGAGCATGTTGCATTCTGCATCCAGCCTTGTCCCCCTTTCGCCCTCACGCCCGCTTGTTTTGGTTGCGGACACGTCTCCCTACTGCATTGATGCAGTGCTGGCCCACTGTAATGACGATGGTATGGAGCAACCCATCGCCTATGTATACAAAAGACTGACGCCTGCCCAATGCAAATATTCCAAGATCCGGTAAGGGCCATTGTTGATTACCTTTTCCATAAATCCATCTGTACCTATTTGGGTCTTAGTTTACCCTCGTTAGAGATCATAAACCGCTCATAGCTCTCTTTGGGCCATACTCTCAGCTTCCAGAGTGGACAGCACAGAGGCTCCAATTTTGGTTTCTTTTCCTTAGTTCCTACAATTGCACAATCAATTGAAAGCCTACTGCACAATATCCAGATGCGGACGCTCTTTCATGTTTACCTCACGACCAGACCCAATATTTGACTAACTGGAGCTCTCCTGCTTTCACACTGATGTAGAATGTTAACACACTTTGGATGGGTTTCCCATTACCACTACTCACATGGTGGTGGATGCGTGGCATGACCCTATCTTGTGTCATGTCGCACACTATGCTCTCCATGGGTGGCCCTCTTATTTTTCGAAGTCAGCTGGTCTTGTGCTCCAGGCGTGGGTTCGCCTCTTACATTGTTCATCCATCGTCTCCAACGTGTTCCTGCTGGATACAGCGGCAGGTACTCACCATGCTCTCATCCCGACTACCTTATGCACTCACGTCTTGGAACTCCTCCATTGCAGGGACTGTGGATGAAAGCCCTTGCCAGACGACATGTCTGCAAGCTAGGACTGAACAAGGACGTGGGGGCTGTGGTGTGCTGCTGCTCTGCTTGTATTCAACATCAGGCTGCTCCACCCCAGTCTTTGCCCCTTGCCTTCTCCCTGTCGCACTTGGGATCGCATTCATCTAGATTTTGCTGGCCCCTTCCTCTGCTCGATAGAGATTATTGTCACAGACGCTTATTCAAACTTCCGCTGTGTAGCCAGCATGGCGTCCACCACCACAACGATTACGCTCAAAGCCTTCTGCAGATTCTCGCCATTAAAGGATTTGCCCACACAATCATCACTGACAGTGAGCCCCAATTCACTTTTACGAGCTTTGGGCACCGCACCACTAATGTCATCAAACACTAGTGTAGGGCTCCGTTTCATCCCTCCTCCAATGGCTAAGTGGAGCGGATACTGCACACATTTAAACTACAAATGTTGAAGCCTGTGGATGCATCTATCACTACAGCAGCACTCACGATCTTCTCGAGCACCTACGGGTCCACCCTGTAGATGTCCGCAGCCTAGCAGAACTCCTCCATGGTTGACAGCCAGGTAGGCTCCTCCATCTCTTGGCACCCCAACCCAAGGAACCCCAGATCTGACATGATGGATGATAACCACCCTGGCTCAGCAGTTTAGGTATGTTTGTGTGAGGCAAAACCCTCATGGATACCAGCTGCAGTGGTGGCCATCATGGGCGGCACCTTACTATGGTTGATATCCCAAGAGGTTTGGAGAGTCGGTAGATGAACCAATTCCATCCCCACCTCCAGCCTATCCCTCCAGCAATGGATCACTCTGAGTTGGAATCCTCGCCCTCACACATCCCTCCACCTCACGAGTGCTATTGGTGCTCCACGACACTGTCAGCACCTGCCATAGGCATGGTTATGGATGTCGAGACATTCCCACTGCCTCCATCTGCTCCTGGTCATCCACCACACTGCAGTTCCCCAGTGCAGTGCCACAAGTCCCGTGTTCCTTCCCCCACCAGGTGGCTTCCACTAACGGACACCACCTGTTCACCTCCCAAAAGATCGGCCCAGGCGCTTCAGGCCCTATGCGCCCATTTGGCGGATGGGGGATCTGGTATTCCGGTCCGACAATTTGGACAGCCCGCCAGAAGACATTGACGTAGAAGACAGCCGCTAGGCGGCGCCCTTATAGCTTGCGAGCGGTGCTGTCGCCACCACAGCACTGTGCGCCAGCCACACCTGCCGCGCCAGCCTATCGGCACTCAAGGGGGTCCTATGCAGCTGGCAGTGCAGGGCTCAGAACTCAGTCGTGTTCCGTCTGCGCTCTTGTGTTGTTCATCGTAAGCTTCGTTGTCGGTTACTTATCTCGCTACGTGTAGACTCTCGATCTGGTTTACTCTTCGGGCTTGTATACTGGCGTATCCGTTCGTGGTTGTTGTTGTTTTCGTTGTTGTCCATAGCTGTCTTTCTGTGGGTCTTGGCGACTCACCGTCGACGCCCTCGGCCGGTCGGCCAGCGTCTCCCGATCGTGTAGGATTCCGGTTACTAGACTGTCCTTCTTGGAATAGTGGGAATTGACTCTACTGTTCCACAAACTTTTTTGATGTGACCCTACTGCTGCTCTAATTTCAACTGAAATGCTGCAATTCATTTGAGTTTGTCACTACCCATAGAATCGCTAATGATAACTGTATTTTTAAGTAAAATGTCGGGAGTGACATTCCTATCGGTACAGGAACAGTCACAGTAGCAACACACTTAAACGACATATCGTGTGGTGCGACAATTTTATTGACATGTGAATTAGTATGCTAACTACATGAAATTATCTGATAAATTTCACCGGGACTCCACTCCATAGAGAAGATACCAATCAAAACAGTGCCGAGAACTTCCGTGGTGACTAAAGTGATCAGTGGGAGGCGATGGTCTAGGTTTAGGTGTCCGTGGTTCACCTGCTTCCTGGGAGACACTGAGCGCCGTGAATACGCTACATCGTTCACTGTGCTGCGAACGACAGTAACAATGTGCGGAGCAGTCGACAAAGGATTAACAGAATGACAAGACACGGTACATGGTCTGAACCTGCAAATGTTTAGCTCATGGTATTAGGTTTAATGTTTTCCGATATCGTGAAATTCGGTGGGGGCAGAGTGATGGTCTGGAACCGATTCTAGTGGTTTGGGCTAGGATCGATTTTTGCCAAGCTGAACACTGATGTTTATGACAACATCTGAGACAACATATCGAGCTTCTCAGTCTGCGATGCTAGAGTCTGGATCCAGATCTTCAACTTATCAGCATGACAATACTCCTGTCAATAAAGGCAGCCTTTTGCTTTGCAATTCGAAGGAAGTCGACTAGGTTTGCTGTACTGGCCCACTCAATGCCACGAACTGAACATCATCGTAGAGCTTTATGAGAAACTAGAGCGCTGCTTACACGCCTGATCTGAAGCATTTACATGAGATACGTAAACAAAAAAAAAAAAAAAATGTAGGTGAATGCTATTCACAAATTACACCAGTAATTTACACCGCTATTTCTATGTCGGAATACATGTTTCACCATTCCGTAATATGTTTTATTTATTTCAGTCTCTCCCTGTAACCTGATATATGATGAAAAAGTATGAAAAATTATAAATACTAGCTACTAAAAGAAGAAACTGAAATTCACCTTGTACTTTTCCGTACCGGCAAAACTGCATATGGAATACGCAAATATCGGATGCATAAAGTTTTTGCAATTTGAGAATTCACACGCGATGGCTCCTTAATTTCCTCATGACTAATTTCAAAACAAACGTGCCGATTGCTCGTCACGATTTCACTACTTAATGGCTATTACTGTGCTACTCTGTTACATACAGTGTTCTTTTTCCTACATCTTTAACACAAAACACTAGATGTCTGACGTCCCAGGTATCTATTTCCTCATAATTATAGAGCATAGCAGTCTATTATAACTCTAGAATTGTATTATACCTCGATTAATATTCCCACTACCCTGAACTGACCAGTATGACAATTTACAATTTTCACTCAGCCACATCAGATTATTGACAACAAATAGGAGATGAGCACTTTCTCTTTCGACAAGATGCATTGTTGCCCATTAAGATCATCACTTTATTATTAGCTTATGTCTTATGGTGAAACGGTTTACCTAGAACTTCTATGACCTCCTCTAACACAGATGCGGATACAGATGTGAGCCGGGCAAATGCCCAATGGGCAGGACATTTATAAATTGTCATTTGCTCGGAAATTTGTCCGATGCAGTTTAAGTGCCCTAAATCTGATCATTCATAAAAAAAGTACTTTTTAAAGTTTTTACTGATAGAATGTATAATTTACCAATTTAAGTAAGGGAACGGGACAATACTCCCGGCCTCAAAAGATAGTAAATGTTTGCCCTTGCCCTTATTACTAAGAACGAAAGGAAAGAAGAGAGAAAGCATCATGTGTTTTTTTTTTCCTTTTTTCAATGCTAATGTTCCAAATTGCTGTACCAAGGAAGGCGAATGTTGCTGAAAGGTGCTTATCATTTATAATGTCCTTTCTATTTTTACCAGTTCTACTCCTCACTTTCGGCGTGAACGCGCGCACGCGTGCAGGCGCACACACACACACACACACACACACACACACACACACACACACACACACAACGAGCTGAACAGCTGTGTACTGAGAAGCCAATATAAAAATCATTGTCCTGAGGTCATCCTTTGTAATGTAACACACTTTATTGTCCGCGTCAAATGTCTGACACTTATTGAAGAACGATTATTGATAACAAAATTATTATTGAATATATTAAGCACCTGGCTTGTGTTTCTTGATGAATGTATTCTTAAATGTAAAACTGTTTCCAGTGGAAAAAAAGGTTATTGTCAGATATAGTTACATCTGAGACAGATTATAGTTTCCTATTCTACCCTTTACCTTATATACTTTCGTACGGCTCCACTGCTGTGGAGATAAAACGAGAACACTAACATAAAAAATATTTAGTAACAAAGAATCATTGCACAAGACGCTAGAATCGTTCGATTCCAACACTGGTCGATTTCTATATAATCGGCGATTCTTGGAATTATGGAATCGGATTCGGTATGTGACACATTCCTAACAAAAATCGTTTTGGATAACCTGTTTTTACTCTAATTCCAGTTGTTCTAAATAAATATTAGTGCTGTTGCTATTATTGCAAATAGGTACTAGTTGAAATTTTGAGTGAGTGGCTGGTGATTTCAGGTAATTCATGCAATTCTGTAGGTTATTTAGTCAGCTGGAATTGGCAACACTGGTCTGACCATCTGACAGTCACTCATGTACAAATGGTTCAGTGAGCAGCAACATAGCCTCGTGTGTGTTATTTACAGCTTTATAAAACATAACCTCTTGAACAGTGGTAAGAATCAAAATATCCACGGGTGTGCTGCCGGTCTATAGTGTCCAACGGGCACAATATTTCGGCGATCATACATGTCGCCATCATCAGGTGAACTGACGTCCTGAGCTCCTGTGAACGTGCCGGCACGGAGATCCGTACGCTAAGGCTGCTCAGAGGGAACTCCCTCCGCCGTCCGCGCCCCGCGCCACGGTCGCGCGGTGGAACAGATTGCGACGGCGTCTGAGATGACGTCGGTGTGATGGCTCTGTCCGCCGTGGTCGTCACAACTATACGTTTGCTCCATTTACTCTTGATTAACCCAATCGCTGGTTCCCAAGCCTTGCTAAGATTATAGCCAGAGTCACGGTATATGAGGTCGTCATTGGTGCGAATTTCGATGGCCTCTCTAACAACGCTGTCCCAGTATCTCGACGTCTGTACCAGAATCCTTGTGCGGTCATACTCCATGGCGTGATTTTCCGACAAACAATGTTCAGCGACCGCCGACTTGCTCGGATACATCAGTCGAGTGTGCCTCTGGTGTTCACGGCATCGATCCTCGACGGTACGCATCATCTGACAAATATACGACTTGCCACATTGACACGGAATCTGGTACACACCGGCCTTCCTCAAACCGAGGTCTTCTTTGGCGCTCCCCAACAGTGCACGAGTTTTATTTGGAGGACAAAACACAGTTCCGACCCGGTGTTTCTTCAGAATGCGGGCGATTTTCCCCGAGAGTGTGCCTGTGTATGGAATAAATGCAGTGCCTACCTCCTCCCTCGTGACTTCATCCATCTCAACAGGTTGTGCTGCAGTGGTTGGGCGGAGAGCACGTTGAATCTGCCACTCTGAGTACCCATTTTTTCGAAATACAGTTCTCAGGTGTTCCAATTCCTGGGGTAGACTCTCTGCGTCAGAGATAGTGCGCGCCCTATGTACTAGAGTTTTAAGTACCCCATTCCTCTGTGAAGGGTGGTGGCAGCTGTCTGCGTGCAAATACAGATCAGTGTACGTTGTCTTCCGATACACCCCATGACCTAGGGTGCCGTCAGCCCTTCTCTTGACCAGGACGTCAAGGAAAGGTAATTTACCCTACGTTTCAGTCTCCATAGTGAATTTGATGTTGGGGTGTATGGAGTTTAGATGTGTAAGGAAGTCAAGGAGTTTATCCCTACCATGTGGCCAGATGACGAAAGTGTCGTCCACGTAACGGAGATAGCAAGTAGGTTTTCATACGGTTGACGGCAGGGCTTCCTCCTCGAAGTTCTCCATGTACAAATTCGCTACCACAACGAACAAACGGAGGGAGTCGCCATGGGTAGCCCACTCTCACCGGTGGTAGCGAATTTGTACATGGAGAACTTCGAGGAGGAAGCCCTGTCGTCATCCGAATGGAAACCTACTTGCTTTTTCCGTTACGTGGACGACACTTTCGTCATCTGGCCACATGGTATGGATAAACTCCTTGACTTCCTTACCCATCTAAACTCCATACACCCCAACATCAAATTCACTATGGAGACTGAAACGGAGGGTAAATTACCAGCCGGCCGAAGTGGCCGTGCGGTTAAAGGCGCTGCAGTCTGGAACCGCAAGACCGCTAGGGTCGCAGGTTCGAATCCTACCTCGGGCATGGATGTTTGTGATGTCTTTAGGTTAGTTAGGTTTAACTAGTTCTAAGTTCTAGGGGACTAATGACCTCAGAAGTTGAGTCCCATAGTGCTCAGAGCCATTTGAACCATTTGGTAAATTACCTTTCCTTGACGTCCTGGTCAAGAGAAGGGCTGACGGCACCCTAGGTCATGGGGTGTATCGGAAGACAACGCACACTGATCTGTATTTGCACGCAGACAGCTGCCACCACCCTTCACAGAGGAATGGGGTACTTAAAACTCTAGTACATAGGGCGCGCACTATCTCTGATGCAGAGAGTCTACCCCATGAATTGGAACATCTGAGAACTGTATTTCGAAAAAATGGGTACTCAGAGTGGCAGATTCAACGTGCTCTCCGCCCAACCGCTGCAGCACAACCTGTTGAGATGGATGAAGTCACGAGGGAGGAGGTAGGCACTGCATTTATTCCATACACAGGCACACTCTCGGGGAAAATCGCCCGCATTCTGAAGAAACACCGGGTCGGAATTGTGTTTTGTCCTCCAAATAAAACTTGTGCATTGTTGGGGAGCGCCAAAGATGACCTCGGTTTGAGGAAGGCCGGCGTGTACCAGATTCCGTGTCAATGTGGCAAGTCGTATATTGGTGAGACGATGCGTACCGTCGAGGATCGATGCCGTGAACACCAGAGGCACACTCGACTGATGTATCCGAGCAAGTCGGCGGTCGCTGAACATTGTTTGTCGGAAAATCACGCCATGGAGTATGACCGCACAAGGATTCTGGTACAGACGTCGAGATACTGGGACAGCGTTGTTAGAGAGGCCATCGAAATTCGCACCAATGACGACCTCATAAACCGTGACTGTGGCTATAATCTTAGCAAGGCTTGGGAACCAGCGATTGGGTTAATCAAGAGTATATGGAGCAAACGTATAGTTGTGACGACCACGGCGGACAGAGCCATCACACCGACGTCATCTCAGACGCCGTCGCAATCTGTTCCACCGCGCGACCGTGGCGCGGGGCGCGGACGGCGGAGGGAGCGCGCCGCGGACGGAGGGTATTTAAATCAGCTGCCGCCGCGACCGAACCCAGTTCCCTCTGAGCGGCCTTAGCGTACGGATCTCCGTGCCGGCACGTTCACAGGAGCTCAGGACGTCAGTTCACCTGATGATGGCGACATGTATGATCGCCGAAATATTGTGCCCGTTGGACACTATAGACCGGCAGCACACCCGTGGATATTTTGAGTATCAAATACGCCGGGAGAAACTCAAGAATCACAGTTGTAAGAATGTTAGTAAAAAAGGACCTGTTTGGAACTTTCTCAATTTAAAAGGGAAAGGAGTGTATTGCAAATATTGTTTCAAGGAATACAAACAGTCACATTCCAACAAAATGGAAAAGCATATCAAAAAATGTTTCAGGAGCCCTCAGAATTTGAAAAAAGTGCTTCAGTTAGGTACAGTGATTGCGAACAAGTTTTTAATTTTTTTCAGTAGTATAGTAGAAGTAAAAACAGGCTAACTACTTAATATAAATTGTAATTTATTTAAAAAATTACTTTTATACTTCATTGTCGTTTTCTTTTATTGTGTATTACCCAAATAATTGACCTCACTGAGATATAAAAAGTTATGTTTACAGTCCAATTAATTTCCCTTGATATCTCTCCCCTAATCTCAAGCAGTTTTTTCAACTTGGTTACCCAATCACTGAAGAAGCAGTGTTGCTAAACACCTTCGCCATTACAAAAATCATCTTAAAATATTTTTATAAGTGCAGCTTATGAATAAATCTTTAAAATGCACAAATGCCTGGGCATTTATGAATTCTGGGCATTTTCCCAGGCATTTATCCTGGCCATTTTCCCATACTTATTTATAAGCCAGGCAATTTACACCACTAGATGTGCATAATTATTCCGCAGGACGACAAAGCTCTAGTGTGTAAATGAATCTGCAAGGCATGTCCAGCTGTCAACCGTTACTGAGAGCATCTCATTTTCTTCCCTAAACTTTCATATCTAAGCATAGTAGTGTACTCTTGTTTACATTTCTCATTGCAAATATCTTTTCCAGGTTCGGAATTCTGCTACAGCTTGCGACCACATGACGAAAATGTACTTGACGAACGCCTAAAGTGCAGCCAACGGAACTACTAACCATTCTGAGGACCTATCTGTGCAACTGATGTGTGATCAATTTCTGCGTGCACAGCCGGATTTCCCATAGCATTCTTCTGAAGAATATTTGGACCACTGACCGGCATCTGTTCGTCATGTTCGCCCAACAAAATCTTGTTGAGGCCCTGAAAGCTAGCACGTCCAGGAACACAGCATGTGACGAAGACGGTTAGAATAGGCCTTCGAAATATTTTACACAAGAGCAGAATTCACCCTCTCATCTTGGTCCTCAGAAATATATCTTCTTCTGTAATAATATTGTTTGAAATGTTTCGCACGATATTCGGTTGTTAGAGTTGTAATGGCCTAGGAGCTAGTGCTTTAATTATTATAATATCACTTTCCTATAATATGTGGTGTCTTGAAGTTATGTTTACATCAGAATTTCGGACATGACCTAATGTAATCGAAATAGCAGCGAAACGTTACCTTTATAAATTTAATTCGATAAGTTCAAACGAAAG